>NC_091978.1:353335249-353464425 GCF_044704955.1 Pristiophorus japonicus | reverse complement strand
GGGGTGAGGAGAAGGGGGGGGGGGGGGTGAGGAGAAGGGGGGGGAGGGCTGAACGGGCCGGGCCCGAGACTTCGGATTTACAGGTCGGTGGCGTGGGGTCGGGTCGGGGGGGGGGGGGGGGGGGTGGTGGTGGGAGGGAGGGAGGTTCGGGGTGAGGGTGGGAGAGGGAGGTTAGGTCGGGGGGAGGGCGGTCAGATCGTATCCAGTCCGGGAGCTGGGGGGCGGGAGTCGGGTCGGGGTCGGGTCGGGTCCGGAGGCGGGGAGCGGGAGTCGGGTCCGGTCTGGAGGCGGGGGGGGGGGAGCGGGAGTCGGGTCGGGTCCAGTCCGGGTGGTCGGGTCCGGGGGGCGCGGGAGTCGGGTCGGTGTCGGGTCCGGAGGTGGGCGAGGGAGTCAGGTCGGGTCCAGTCCGGGGGGTCGGGTCGGGCCCGAGGGCGGGGGGGGGGAGCGGGAGTCAGATCGGTGTCGGGTCCAGGGGGGAAGCGGGAGGAAGCGGGAGGAAGCAAGAGCTGGCTGTGGGAGGAGCCTTATTCACGCAGACCCAGTGAGGCCATTGGGCCAGGGGCTGCGTGCTTCGGCCCCTCCCACACAGTTTTGGGCACCTGGAGCTACTGCACTTGCGTGCCCACTGTAGCGCGCGTGTGCAGAGGTCCCGGCACTGTTTTCCGCGCAGGGACCTGGCTCCGCCCCCTACAGCTCCTGCTGCGCTGCGCCGAGGGCCAGAGGACCAGCAGGGAGCTGGAGAATCTGGAGGTTTTTTTTAGGCGCATTGTGTGGCGCGAAAAACGGGCATCCAGGTCGGGACTGTGCCGTTCTAGGCGCGGCTCGAAACTTGGGCCCCATAAGACTAGTCAATTCAGTCTTTCTTCATATGTCAGTCCTGCCATCCCGGGAATCATTCTGGTGAACCTTTGCTGCACTCCCTCAATAGCAAGAATGTCCTTCCTCAGTTTAGGAGACCAAAACTGTACATAATATTCAAGGTATGGCCTCACCAAGGCCCTGTAGAACTGCAGTAAGACCTCCCTGCTCCTATACTCAAATCCTCTCGCTATGCCATTTGCCTTCTTCACTGTCTGCTCTACCTGCATGTCAATTTTCAATCACTGATGTACCATGACACACACCCAGGTCTTGTTGCAGAATGGCAGGGACGTTTCCAGTGTCCCTGACTACGTGTGTGGAAAGTGTATCCAGCTGCAGCTCCTGTCAGACCGCATTGCGGCACCGGAGCTGCGCATGGATTCACTCTGGAGCATCCATGATGCTGAGGATGCCGTGAATAGCACATTTAGTGAGTTGGTTACACCTCAGGTAAAGGTTACACACGCCTTTCACAACCACCAAATGTCCCAAAGCGCTTTACAGCCAATGAAGTACTTTTTGAAGTGCAGTCACTGCTGTAAGGTAGGGGAACATGATGCCCAATTTGTACACAGCAAGCTCCAACAAACAGCAATGTGATAGTGACCAGATGATCTCTTTTTTAGTGATGTTGATTGAGGGATAAATATTGGCCAGATCACCGAGGATAACTCCCCTGCTCTACTTCGGAATAGTGCCAAGGGATCTTTTATATCTACCCGACAGGGCAGACAGGGCCTCGGTTTAACATCTCATCGTAAAGACGGCACCTCCGACAGTGTGGTTCTCTTTCAGTCTAATTTTTTGTGCTCAGGGTTCTGGAGAGGGACTTGAATCCGCAACCCAGGTTGGAGATAAGAAGAATGAGAAGTGATCTTATTGAAACATAGAAGATTCTGAGGGGGCTTGACAGGATAGATGCAGAGAGGATGTTTCCCCTCATGGGAGAATCTAGAACTTGGGGGCATAGTTGCAGAATAAGGGTTCGCCCAGTTAAAACAGAAATGAGGAGGAATTTCTTCTCAGAGGGTCGTGAATATTTGGAATTCTCTGCCCCAGAGAGCTATGGAGGCTGGATCTTTGAATATATTTAAGGTGGAGATAGACAGATTTTTGTAATGATAAGGGAGTCGGCAGGGAAGTGAAGCTAAGTCAATGATCAGATCAGCCACAATTTTATTGAATGGCGGAGCAGGCTCAAGGGGCCAGATGGTCTACCTCTGCTGCTATTGCTTATGTTCTTAACCTTCTGACTCAGAGCAGCTAGTATAAAAAAGGGTCAATTATATAACAGAGCGGATGGGGGGGGGGTTATCAGGGGCAATGCTAGGATCTCCAGAGGGGGCAAAACACACCCCCTATCCCAAACACAGTGAGGAGGGGGAGAGGACTACAGCCCCCAATACTGTGGACTGATGCACCGAGAGACTCCCTGCGGCCCACCGGAGCTTGCAGCCGTGCACAGGCCGCTGTCCAGGCGGGGCAGCCCGGCTCCCCGGGGCGCACAGGGCCCGGCTCCCGGCCCCAGCCTCGGCCTCGGCCTCTCCCCCACCTGTAGAAAGTGTATCCGTCGCTCCTCCTGCCGGCCCCGCCGTCCGAGTCCCCGGAGGCCCGGCGCTCCCGCTCCGGCTCCGGCTCCGGCTCCACCTCCTCCCAGGCCGCGCACTGGTGCTCGCGCTCGGCCATCCCGAACTCGCCCTCGCCCTCGCCCTCGCCCTCGGCTCCGGGGGCCGCTCCCGCCTGCTCCCAGGCCGCGCTCTGAGGCTCCCACTCGGCCACCTCCGCCATGCCGCTCCCGCTCACAGCCCGGCCCACGTCACTTCCCGCACTCGCGCTGCCTCGGCTGCCGGAGACACACATCCTCCCCCGCCTCTAGAATCTGGTCATGGGGCTAGAATTTGGTCCTGTAGCTCGATCCACGTCTAGATCTGGTCCTGGAGCTCGATCTGGCCCTAGAACTAGATCTGCATCTAGATCAGGCCCTAGAGCTTGATCTGCATCTAGATCAGGCCCTGGAGCTAGATCCGCATCTAGATCTGTCTGGTCCTGGGTCTAGATCTGGTCCTGGAGCTCGATCTGGCCCTAGAACTAGATCCGCATCTAGATCTGGCCCTAGAACTAGATCCGCATCTAGATCAGGCCCTAGAGCTTGATCTGCATTTAGATCTGGCCCTGGAGCTCGATCCACGTCAAGATCTGGTCATGGAGTTAGATCTGCATCTAGATCTGGTCCTGGAGCTAGATCCGCATCTAGATCTGTCTGGTCCTGGGTCTAGATCCGCATCTAGATCTGGTCCTGGAGCTCGATCTGGCACTAGAACTAGATCCGCATCTAGATCAGGCCCTGGAGCTAGATCCGCATCTAGATCTGTCTGGTCCTGGGTCTAGATCTGGTCCTGGAGCTCGATCTGGCCCTAGAACTAGATCCGCATCTAGATCAGGCCCTAGAGCTTGATCTGCATTTAGATCTGGAGCTCGATCCACGTCAAGACCTGGTCATGGAGTTAGATCTGCATCTAGATCTGGTCCTGGAGCTAGATCCGCATCTAGATCCGGTCCGAGAGCTAGATCTGGTCTGAGAGCTAGATCCACATCTAGATCTGATCCTAGAGCTTGATATGGATCTGCGCCTAGATCTGGACTTGGATCTAGAACAGACATGGACGGACCTAGATCTATATCTGGATCTTGGCTCTATATATGGACTTAGACCTAGATCTACATCTGGATTTTGCATCTAGATCTAGTTCTAGAACTAGATATGGACTTGGGCCTAGATCTAGTCCCAGATCTGCATCTAGATCTGGACCTGGGGTCTAGATGTGGGCCTGGACCTAGATCTGCATCTGCACCTAGAGCTAGATCTACATATAGATCTGGTCTTTGAGCTAGTTATGAACTTGGACCTAGACCTGCATCTAAATCTAGACCTTGGATCTAGAACTGAGCCTAGATTTGCATCTAGACCTAGATCTGAACCTGGAGCTACATCTGGACCTTTAATCCCAGATGCTTCCATTGTATGTGGAGCTCTACTCCTGTCCTCTGCTCTTTAACCCATGTGGCTGAGTAACCGGGATAAGTCATGCTAAAAATGTGTTTAGTCTCAACAATGCAGCTGAGCCAACTGCTCTATATTATTGCAGCGTAGGAATTTCCAGATGAAAAAAGGACCAGGATCCATTTAGTTCACCTTTTACCAACGACAGACAGGAGCTGAGTGCAAGTACAATGAGACAATGAGGTACTGTACATGCTACAGTGAAGATGGACTTAAACATATAGAATTGGCAAAGTGAATCAGTGATTGGGGGACAGGGTGAGAAAAAAATAACTAGTTGCAGAACCACCAGAACAGCAAGTATTTCCAGTATTTTCTGTTTTTAATTCAGATTCCCAGCATCGACAGTATTTTGCTTAGGCATTAGTCCAAGATGTCTTTCAATAAGTACCAGAGATGGGCCACTTACAAAATGATTAACAACTTATATTTATATAGCACCATTAACATAGTGAAACGTCCCAAGGCGCTTCACAGGAGTATTATGAGACCAACAATTTGACAGCGAGCCACATACGGAGAAATTAGGGCAGGTGACCAAAGCAAGGAGGAAAGCGAGGTAGAGAGGCGGCGAGGTTTAGGCAGTGAATTCCAGAGCTTAGGGCCTGGCAATAGAAGGCACGGCCACCAATAGTTGAGCGATTATAATCAGGGATGCTCAAGAGTGCAGAACTAAAGGAGCGCAGATATCTTGGGGGTTGTGGGGCTGGAGGAAATGACAGAGATAGGGAGGGTTGAGGCCATGGAGGGATTTGAAAACGAGGATTAATTCACATAGACCAATTGATCTTCCCCATCTACCTTCTACATGTCTCCGTACTGTTACTCATGAACCATCTTTTTCCACTGTGGTCCAGTTTTATTCTAAGCATTAATATGTCAGCTGACCCGGATGTTCCTTAGAAGGGATGGCACTCTGCCCTGTAAGCAGTGGATTAAAGCATCAAAATGGGACCATTCCATAATGAAATTGTCAGGAAACAGCTGTACAGTAGTAACATGTGCTAGTTCAGAGCATTAAGTGGGTGCTCAGAGCTTTAAGTGAGTGCTGGACAAGATTATTCCAGATAGTATTTCACTGGCTGCTCATCGTGTGACTGTTGCTGGGCACATATCTCACTCTAAAGAGAAACAGTGGAGTAAATCGCAACAAAATCAGGAAGCACCTTTTCGCTCTCTTCCCCCAAAAGGCTCTATCTGCTATTTTAATGGAAGCGTAAACTTGTTTATTTCAAATACATTATCAACTTTACTAAAATAGTTCACACAGTGGAATGTCATGAGAAAGTGTTCGCATACCAACATAATCAGTATTAATTTCAGCCAACAGTCTGGGGTCTCACAGGACACAGTTGAGCTCCATGAGTATAACGTAGCCAAGTATGCTGACAATACAAAGATGGGAGGAAAAGCAATGTGTGAGGAGGACACAAAAAATCTGCAAAAGGAGTTAGTCAGGCTAAGTGAGTGGGCAAAAATTTGACAAATGGAGTATAATGTTGGAAAGTGTGAGGTCATGCATTTTGGCAGGAAAAAAAATCGAAGAGCAAGTTATTATTTAAATGGAGAAAAATTGCAAAATGATGCAGTACAGCGGGACCTAGGGATCCTGGTGCATGAAACACAAAAGGATTGTATGCAGGTACAGCAAGTGATCAGGAAGGCCAATGGAATCTTGGCCTTTATTTGCAAAGGGGATGGAGTGTAAAAGCAGGGAAGTCTTGCTACAGTTATACAGGGTATTGGTGAGGCCACACCTGGAATACTGCGTACAGTTTTGGTTTCCATATTTACGGAAGGATATACTTGCTTTGGAGGCAGTTCAGAGAAGGTTCACTAAGTTGATTCTGGAGATGAGGGGGTTGACTTATGAGGAAAGGTTGAGTAGGGGTTGGGCCTCTATTCATTGGAATTTAGAAGAATGAGAGGTGATCTTATCGAAACGTATAAGATTAAGGGGGCTCGACAAGGTGGATGCAGAGAGGATGTTTCCACTGATAGGGGAGACTAGAACTAGGGAGCATAATCTTAGAATAAGGGGCCACCCATTTAAAACTGAGATGAGGAGAAATTTCTTCTCTCAGAGGGTTGTAAATCTGTGGAACTCGCTGCCTCAGAGAGCTGTGGAGGCTGGGTCATTGAATAAATTTAAGACATAAATAGAGAGTTTCTTAACCGATAAGGGAATAAGAGGTTATGGGGAGCGGGCGGGGAAGTGGAACTGAGTCCATGATCAGATCAGCCATGATCGTATTAAATGGCGGAGCAGGCTCGAGGGGCCAAATAGCCTACTCCTCTTCCTATTTCTTATGTTCTTATGAGCAAGGTACCTTAAAGGGATGTTTTCTAGTTGCTTTAATCAGGATATCTGCAGCACATTGAGTTAAGTGAAGAGATATGTAGATTTTAAAATTCCTTATTTGCTGCATTAGAGAAATTCAATCCCTGGCAGACAGGTGCTTTGAACTCTCACAAGCCTATGCAAAGTAAGCAGTGTTCCACATGCCACTATCAGACAAGGTGCTGAGCAAATGCTTTCTACCAAGGCTGTTGTTGACCCCCACATTCTACCCTACGTAAACTTGAGGTCATCCAAGACTAGGCAGTCCATGTCCGAACTCGCACCAAGACCCGCTCATCCATCACCCCTGTGCTTGCCGACCTACATTGGTTCCCGGTTAAGCGGCTCCTCAATTTCAAAAATCTCATTCTCGTTTATAAATCTCTCTATGGCCTTGCCCCTCCCTATCTCTGTAATCTCCTTCAGCCTCACAACCACCCCGAGATGTCTGCGCTCCTCAAGTTCTGCCCTCTTGAGCAACCCTGATTATAACTGCTCAACCATTGGTGGCTCTACCTTCAGCTGCCTGGGCCCTAAGCTCTGGGACTCCCTCCCTAAACCGCCCCGCCTCTCTATCTCACTTTCCTCCTTTAAGATGCTCGTTAAAACCTACCTTTTTGACCTTGCTTCATGGCCTGTCTTGGGGTCAGATGCTGCGTGAACATTCATTGAAAGGAAACACATTGGTCACGTAGGCCGTGAGCTTGATCCCTCCTGGACTCTTTTGCTGTCTGTGCCCCGTCCAACTGCTGCCACCTTTCCACAGCAGAAGGTGATGCAGAGTGCTGTCCATTGCATCTGCCATTTGTTTGATGCAGCCATGGCCCATCTGATCTGGCAGAGATCCCCTGAGGCACACTGACTCATCTCCTGCGGTGGCTTGGAAGAATCTAGTACTATAAGAGCTTAGGGCTCTGGTAATCTCCACAGCTACGGGAAGAGAGGGGATTGGCTGCAACTAAAGAGGTCTCCTGTGACAAGCCCAGTAGGAGCGTTGTAGTCTCTAAAAGCAGGCACTGCGGCACTTAATGGTGCGGACATAAAAAACCCTGGAGGTTCATCTGAAATTGGTACTCGATCATGGACTAGTCTTTTCTCATCTAAACCGTGCAGCGCTATGGGAATTTCTGATGGATTCCTACCCCCGGCACTTTGTTCTGCTGCAACTTCAGTGGCTGCACCAATACTGGGGAAAGAATGTGCAAAAATGGCAGGCACAACTGCCGCAGAATTTCACAACTCGCAGTTGCCCACGTGGGACCTCTTGACACCCACGCGTCCATGCCAGGGGTTCTTTGTGCCACTTGCACCAAATCACGTAGGAGCTCCAAGCCACCAACACTCACCCACATTGGGGAGACTTAGTGCCACCCACATGGGGGCTCCATGCCACCCATACCCACTCACATGGGGGGAGTTCTGTGACACCAGAATCCTTCAAAATCACCTTTAGTGGTTGCAGAGAATGGAGTTAGTGAGTTAGACGTTAACAGAATTGGAATCAAGATTACAAAATAAAAACTGCACAGATCAGAAATAGTAGCACTTTATGTCAAACAGATACAAAAATATTTTGACAACATACATTGTGACTACCATATACATAGAGACTGAGAGAATTAAATTCACTGGAAAAATAAAGGCACAAGTAGTTTCATAAAACACACACACACACACACACATTCGGGAGTAGGATTTGGTCCTGATTGCGCCTGTTTCCAGGCCAATTTTGCACCCAATCAACACCAAGCATACCGGAGCTACCATATTGGCATAGGCTGCTGCCCAGTTGCCTGACTGTAACAGGGGTAGGCATCTTGGATGTATGTAAGTGAGGGGCCCAATGCTTGTTTCAGGATCCCTGCAGGACATTGGGCAGCGTTGAGCGGAGCAGGTGCCAGGCCTGTCCCGCTCAGGTTTCCCCAGCAATCGCTGCCCCCCCCACCCACCCCCCACTCCACCCACCTCCCCCCCCCACCAACTCCCCCACCCCCCACTCCACCACCCCCAAACACCCCACCCCACCCCCTCCACTCCACATCCCCTCCACACCCACACAACCCCACCCCATCCCCCTCCCCCCACTCCACCTCCTCCCCCACCCCACCCACGCCCCTCCCCGCCCTCCACACCCCCCCCCCCACCCACGCCCCTCCCCGCCCTCCACACCCCAACCCGCCCACTTCCCATCCCCCCACCACCCACGCCCCCCCCCCCACCACCCACGCCCCTCCACACCCCAACCCCCCCACTCCACCTCCCCCACACCCCCCCGCTCCACCTCCCCATCCCCCCACCTACACCACCCCGCACACCTCACCATCCGCCATCAAAAAGGTGACGTTTATTTGTGGAGTTGGGTGGAGCAGCCCAAATTGGATGTTGCATTCTGGCGGGCAAATTTCTTATCATCTTTCTCACACTCAAACAAATGCAGCCCGATCGACACAACCCAAATGAAAAATTTATATTAAGTTATTACAATATTCATGGTGAGAAATCATTGTTCTTTTTGATAAAGAAGCCCATGAGTTTTTATGTGATTTAGTAGTACATCTTTAGTTAGTTGCAGGAACAAGTTCAAACCGCTACCATTGTGTTAATGCAGTTTCATTGACAAGCTGGAGCTCTGGCATCTTGAATGACATAGAATGCGTAAGACTGTGCAGGGAGAATGATCGGACTTCCTGCCGGGAGTGCTTTTCCCATGGTAACCGGCAAGGTCTTGTTGTCCACCATTTTGAGAAGCTCACCGTTGAGTTGAACAGACCTAAGAAACAGACAGAAGTTTTGATATCTCAAGTAGTGCACGTCCTGTTCATTATAGTTTTCTATATTACAACAGTGACTACACTTCAAAAAGTACTTTATTAGCTGTAAAGCACTTTGAGATGTCCGGTGGTCATGAAAGGCACTATATAAATGCAAGTCTTTCTTTCTTCATCTGTCAAATTGTTTCTACATCAATAAAACTTTCCTAAAGCCCAGACTTTTTCTCCTCATATTGCTGTTAAAACCCGATGACTAAATTATTAACTGCAAGTATATCCTTATCCATCTGCAACTAGGTGATTACTTAAGAGTCAGTGAGGATTGGTAACAAGGTAAAGCAAACATTTAATAGCATTTAGTCACTGATGGAGCAATAGTGACCGACATCTATGCTCAATGGACTGGGTACCAGAAACGAGAGATGCCAGCTTTGAGGAAGGTGTGACTAGGGTTACCAACTCTGGTTGGATGTATTCTTGGAGGTTTCATCACATGACCTCCTGCGTCCAACCACCCTAGCCAGTCAAATGGTAGTTTTTTGCCATCTTCAATATTTTTACTGCTAATAAACAAAAGCATTGAAAGAAAATGAAAAAAGAATCACAATTTTTTAATACACTCTGAATTTTTAATTCCTGGAGACTCCAGGACAATCCTGGAGGGTTGGCAACCCTAGATATGACTGAAATGTTTCTACGGACCCGGGAAGGCATTGGAAAAGCCGGTTTTCAGCGCGCAATGCGCATGTGCTGAAAACTGGCTTTTCCGATCTGGAGCTTGACAGATCGTAGCCTGATCGGGAGCGAGGACATTTGTACAGGCAAAATTGCGGGATTTACGCATATCTTGCCCGGCAAATGTCCTCAAAACTCTTGCGCCTGATAAAAGCAAGAGCATAGCCTACTTTTACAGGTATAAGAGTTGAAAAACCTAAAGAAAACATGATTAAAATAAAATTTTAAAAAACATTTATGTTAAAACCCTGCCCACTCAGGTAATGTTATTTTAAACCCTAACCCTAACCTTTTTTTTTAAAAATCGGCAAATTTTTTTTCTTTAAAAAAACATGTATAACAACTTTAATTTCTATTAGTGTATTGTGTAAGGTGTTTTTTAAATGTTTTATGTCATGTTTGTGCATTTTTTTTTCATTCATAGTAATAGGAAATTCGTAAGTTACGAATCTCCTATTACTATGAATGAGAAAATACTTACTTGTGATTGGGTGTCCAGGCCCACGTGACCTCTGCGGATGTCCCGATGTGAACGCGCTGTGACATGCAGTCACGAGAGGCCTCCGGACCGGGATCTTGAGCGGGGGCAGCAGCTTCAGGTATGTGCACATATTATGTCCATTATTTAGTTCTTTGCCCGCGGGAAGTCCTCGAGAGGAATTTCTGCCCCATTGTACTTGAAACAAGACTACGTCCCAATCATAATATACCTTCACTTAAATATTTATTATTACAGTACTAGCAATATTGACTTCTCTACTGTGATAAGTGTCTTTGGTGCACCCAGTAACCAGATCAGATGTAATCAGAAAGAAGGAAGTGAAATCCCCTCAGGGATTTTATTTGTAAACTTATTTGTGTCTTCAATGTTTGTATCTAGATTGAAAAAAGTATACGGGTGTCTCTTTCTACTGAGTTGATTGGTCAGTGGGAAGCTGCTCCGTTTGCAAGTTATCTGAACAATCTGTCGGGACCATCTCGTTGTTCTGCATGTGGTTACAACAGACCACTTCTTGCACTGCTGCCCCACAGCCAACAGCACCCACTCCAATCCATAGCCAGGACACCCCCCGCCCCCCCCACTCCAATCCATAGCCAAGACCCTCCCCCCACACCAATCCATAGCCAGGACCCTCCCCCCCCTACTCCAATCCATAGCCAGGACCCTCCCCCACTACTCCAATCCATAGCCAGAACACCCCCCACAACTCCAATCCATAACCAGGAACCCCCCCCAACTCCAATCCATAGCCAGGAACCCCCACCCCCTTTCCCCCACTCCAATCCACAGCCAGGACCCCCCCCCCCTTCCCCCACTCCAATCCATAGCCAAGACCCCACACTCCAATCCATAACCAGGATCCCCCCCCAACTCCAATCCACAGCCAGGAACTCCCCTTCCCCCACTCCAATCCATAACCATGACCCCCCCCCTTCCCCCACTCCAATCCATAGCCAGGATCCCCCCCACCCCACTCCAATCCATAGCCAGGATTCCCCCACTCCAATCCATAGCCAGGACCCCCCCTACCCTTCCCCACACTCCAATTCATAGTCAGGAACCCCCCCCCCCCACCTTCCCCACACTCCAATTCATAGTCAGGACCCACTTTCCCCACACTCCAATCCATAGCCAGGACCCCCCCTTCCCCACACTCCAATCCATAGCCAGGAGTCCCCCTTCCCCACACTCCAATCCATAACCAGGACCCTCCCTTCCCCACACTCCAATCCATAGCCAGGTCCCCCGCCCCCTCCCCCCCCCACTCCAATCCATAGCCAGGACCGCCCCCCCTCCCCTCACTCCAATCCATAGCCAGAAGCCCCCCACCCTACCGCCACTCCAATTCACAGCCAGTCCACGACCTTCTGCCACCACCATCACTCCTACTCTGTAGCCAGGCCCCCCTCACCCACTCCTAGAAGCCTTTCAGGTCTCTGAACCATACTCTAGCCTCTAATCTTGCCAGACTTCCCTGGACGATCGCAGCTTGCAGTCTTCACCCACACCTGCCATAGTCCCATCAAGTCCTCACCCACTAGGCCTCCCACTTTCCCAGATTCTGGCACACTCTGTCCCGGAGAGAGAGTGGGTGCTTGCCCTCTAAGAGTAGCTGGGACTTGGGACCAGGACACCTGCCTCCAAATAGCCGCCCGAGGAGGTGCTGTCCCTGGCAACTGGTGCAGGCACCTTCCAACGTCAAGGCAGAGACCAAGACTCCTGTGATCTTAAAAACAAGTAAGTAATATCTTGGTGTGGCTGGTTTTATGAATATATTAAATATAAAATGTTTCTGGTTGCAAATAGTGAGCAGTCCCACCAATCAAGTCCCGGAGACCTGCATTTACTTGCTTTTTAATTAACTGAATTATAATTAGCTTCCCCCATACCCAAAGAAATTATAAGGCCATAGGAACTAGCAATTTTATAAATTACGTTCCTTCATTTTGTCTTCCTCATGTAGAGGTAGTCTCAGGTGCTTTGCAGAGGGATGGACTCTGAGCAGAAGTTGGGGGGAGGGGGAGATAATGTTGAGGTGCTGAAAAGAAAAAGGATTTTAAGGGGGCTTTTGAAAATAGTGGAGAAGAAAGACTTGCATTTATATAGCTCCCTTCACGACCACTGGACGTCTCAAAGCACTTTACAGCCAATGAAGTACTTTGGGAGTGTAGTCACTGTTGTAATGTGGGAAAGATGGCAAGGCAGAGGGGAATTCTAGCTTGGCGGCTCTTAGAAAGGCCGCCAATGGCGGAGTGGAGATCACGGGGAAAGAGACGGTGGAGCAGTGTTACAGCAGGGACACATCGTTGGAAGGAGCTAGGGCAGGGAAAGGTCATGGAGCGATCGTGTGATCGCAGAATCGTGGGGTGATGGGGCCGTGGGACCCTATGCAGGCAAAGACAGTGAAGCATTCTAGATAAATAGTAGTTTGTGGACGGTGGAGACCAGCAAGGATAACATTCGACAAGCCAAGCCTCTAGTGACAAACAATAAGTTGTAGTGCCAGCAGCACTGGAGAAGGGGGAGGGGCAGAGGCTAGCAATACTTCAGAGGTTTACGGAGGCTGAACTCTGGGCCAGGCAGTGAAACTCTGTACCTCCAGGCTAAAGATAGCAGCGAGGGAGATTATTCGAGGCCACAGCATCTTTCACGATCTGTCAGGGACCACAGAGGATGGCTTTCGTCTTACAGACATTAAAAGCTGTAGGAAGTTATGACTCACTCGGGACAGGCAGTTGAAGATGGAGGTGCAGAGGTAATGCTGGGTGTCATCACACAGAATATTGTGTCATAGAAACATAGAAAATAGGTGCAGCAGTAGGCCATTCGGCCCTTCGAGCCTGCACCACCATTCAATAAGATCATGGCTGATCATTCACCTCAGTACCCCTTTCCTGCTTTCTCTCCATACACCTAGATCCCTTTGGCCGTAAGGGCCATATCTAACTCCCTCTTGAATATATCCAATGAACTGGCATCAGCAACTCTCTGCGGTAGGGAATTCCACAGGTTAACAACTCTCTGAGTGAAGAAGTTTCTCCTCATCTCAGTCCTAAATAGCTTACCCCTTATCCTTAGACTGTGTCCCCTGGTTCTGGACTTCCCCAACATCAGGAACATTCTTCCTGCATCTAATCTGTCCAGTCCCGTCAGAATTTTAGATGTTTCTATGAGGTTCCCTCTCATTCTTCTAAACTCCAGTGAATAAAGGCCCAGTCGATCCAGTCTCTCCTCATATGTCAGTCAAGCCATCCCGGAAATCAGTCTGGTGAACCTTCGCTGCACTCCCTCAATAGCAAGAATGTCCTTCCTCAGATTAGAAGACCAAAACGGAACACAATATTCCAGGTGAGGCCTCACCAAGGCCCTGTACAACTGCAGTAATACCTCCATGCTCCTATACTCAAATTCTCTAGCTATGAAGGCCAACATACCATTTGCCTTCTTCATCGCCTGCTGTACCTGCATGCCAACTTTCAATGACTGATGTACCATGATACCCAGGTCTTGTTGCACCTCCCCTTTTCCTAATCTGCCGCCATTCAGATAATATTCTACCTTCGTGTTTTTGCCCCCAAAGTGGATAACCTCACATTTATCCATACTATACTGTATCTGCCATGCATTTGCCCATTCACCTAACTTGTCCAAGTCATTCTGCAGCCTCTTAGCGTCCTCCTCACAGCTCACACCACCACCCAGTTTAGTGTCATCTGCAAATTTAGAGATATTACACTCAATTCCTTCATCCAAATCATTAATATATATTGTAAATAGCTGTGGTCCCTGCACTGAGCCCTGTGGCACCCCACTAGTCACTGCCTGCCATTCTGAAAAAGACTCGTTTATCCCAACTCTCTGCTACCTGTCTGCCAACCAGTATCCACCTCAGTACATTACTCCCAATACCATGTGCTTTAATTTTGCACACCAATCTCTTGTGTGGAACCTTGTCAAAAGCCTTTTGAAAGTCCAAATACACCACATCCACTGGTTCTCCCTTGTCCACTCTACATCCTCAAAAAATTCCAGAAGAATTGTCAAGCATGATTTCCCTTTCATAAATCCATGCTGATTTGGACTGATCCTGTCACTGCTTTCCAAATACGCTGTTATTTCATCTTTAATAATTGACTCCAACATTTTCCCCACTACTCATGTCAGGCTAACCGGTCTATAATTACCTGCTTTCTCTCTCCCTCCCTTTTTAAAAAGTGGTGTTACATTAGCTACCCTCCAGTCCATAGGAACTGATCCAGAGTCGATAGACTGTTGGAAAATGATCACCAATGCATCCACTATTTCTAGGGCCACTTCGCTAAGTACTCTAGGATGCAGACTATCAGGCCCCAGGGATTTTATCGGCCTTCAATCCCATCAATTTCACTAACACAATTTCCCACCTAATAAGGATATCCTTCAGTTCCTCCTTCTCACTAGACCCTCGGTCCCCTAGTACTTCCAGAAGGTTATTTGTATCTTCCTTCGTGAAGACAGAACCAAAGTATTTGTTCAACTGGTCTGCCATTTCTTTGTTCCCCATTATAAATTTTCCTGAATCTGACTGCAAGGGACCGACGTTTGTCTTCACTAATCTTTTTCTCTTCATATATCCATAGAAGCTTTTGCAGTCAGTTTTTATGTTCCCGGCAAGCTTCCTCTCATACTCTATTTTCCCTCTCCTAATTAAACCCTTTGTCCTCCTCTGCTGAATTCTAAATTTCTCCCAGTTCTCAGGTTTGCTGCTTTTTCTGGCCAATTTATATGCCTCTTCCTTGGATTTAACACTATCCTTAATTTCCCTTGTTATCCACATTTGAGCCACCTTCCCCGTTTTATTTTTACTCCAGACAGGGTAGGACTGCACGCGCCTAGTTCCATTCAAATCTATCTAATCATAGCCAGAATATCTCCTGCAATGGCTTCTCTTACCACTCCCACATCGTTACCTCTGGTGTCCTCCTTGGCCCCCTCCTGCTCTCATCAATATGCTTGGCGACATCATCCGAAAACAGGGAGTCAGTTTCCACATGTATGCTAACGACACCCAGTTCTACCTCTCCACCAATTCTCTCGACCTCGCCATGGTCTCTAAATTGTCAGACTCCTTGTCCAATATCCAGTACTGAATGAGCAGAAATTTTCTTCAATTAAATATTGGGAAGACCGAAGCCATTGTCTTTGGTCCCCGCCACATACTGCGTTCCCTAGACATTGACTCCATCCGTCTCCCGAGCATCTATCTGAGGCTAAACCAGACTGTTCGCAACCTAGGTGTCATATTTGACCCTGAAATGAGCTTCCGGCCACATATCTGCGACATAACTAAAACCGCTTATTTCCACTGCCGTAACATTGTCCGCCTCAGCTCTTCTGCTGCTGAAACCCTCATCCAATGCCTTTACCTCTAGACTTGACTACTCCAACTCACTCCTGCTGGCTTCCCACATTCTACACTACGTAAACTTGAGGTCATCCAAAACTCGCCAGCCCATGTCCTAACTTGCACCAAATCCCGCTCACCCATTGCCCCTGTGCTCGCCGACCTACATTGGCTCCTGGTTAAGCAACGTCTCGATTTTAAAATTCTCATCCTTGTTTACAAATCCCTCCACGGCCTCACCCCTCCCTATCTCTGTAAACTCCTTCAGCCTCACAACCCCACGAGATGTCTGCACTCCTCAAATTCTGCCCTCCTGAGCATCCATGATTATAATCGCTCAACCATTGGTGGCCGTGCCTTCAGCTGCTTGGGCCCCAAGCTCTGGAACTCCCTAAACCTCTGCGCCTCTCTACGTCTCTTTCCTCATTTAAGATGCTCCTTAAAACCTACCTCTTTAACCAAGCTTTTGGTCATCTGTTGTAACTTCTTCTGTGTCTCGATGTCAATTTATTGGTTTTGTGTTGTCACTACTGTGAAGTGCCTTGACGTTTCGCTACGTCAAAGGTGCTATATAAATAAAAGTTGTTGTTGTTTGACTTTACTGCTGACAGGGCAAATTGAAAGGCCTCAAATAGGAGGATTGGATGTAGCTGCAAGGCAGGCTAGGCATTGAAGGGACTGGTGAGAAAAAGGAAAGCCTTAGTTGGATGCGTTGATTCCATAACTGTTGATAGCCATTCCAACTCAATGACCCTCAATGGTGGAACTACTGCAATTCTCTGTTGGGCCAGAAAGCTGCAATGGTGGAATACTATCAGCAGGGAACCAAGCCCGTTAGTAATCTTCTTGGCTCAGTCAGTCGCACTCTTACCTCTCAATGAAAATAATAGGTTCAAGCCCCACTGCAGGGTTTAAGCACATAATCTAGGCTGAGCATATAGTACAGAGGGAGTGTGGCATGGTTACCGCAAGGCCTGTTCAGATGACATAAATGATCCCAATGCCACTATGCAATGAAGAGCAGTGGCGTTCTCCCGGTATCCTGGCCATATTTATCCTTCAACCAACACCGCTGAAAACAGATGAGCCGGTCATTTATCTCATTGCTGTTTGTGGGACCTTGCTGTGCACAAATTTGCTGCTGCATGTCCCTACAGTACAACAGTAATTAAACTTCAAAAGTACTTCAATGGCTGTGAATAGCTTTGGGATGTCCTGAGGACACAAATGGTGCTAGCAATGGTGGTCACACTCATCATCTTGGCTGAAACAGGATTACATAGCGGGGGGATAGCGAAAAGGATTGCCACGAAAATGGTCCACAGTTTGGTTTCTTCAACCCCGCTTCAAGCAATTTGGAAAAGGGGAAGGAAATGAGAGTGGAACGAGACCTGAAAACAGACACGTTGGCACTACGCAAAACATTAAAAAACATACTTTGGACAACCCAGTCACTGTATTCGTTAAAGGACAAGGTTTGCTTACTGTGAATGTAATCCTTTCTCACTGTTGCCAGGTTGGAGCAAGTACTGAACAGTTTGGTTGAACAACCTACAACACAGGAGGATGCGTTTGTCTTGATTACCCAAGTTCAAAGCAAACATCGTCACTGATCCCTTTCGATAGACTTGGCTGAAAGTGGAAAAAGATAAATGGAATTAGTATAAACTGTCGGCAACCAGGTTGTTCTGGCACCCTTCCCAACCTGAAATGCAGACCAACCTACTTTGGTTCGTACTTGTATATTTCAATGTTTTAGTCACAATACAGTGCGAGAGTTGTGCTCTCCCCTCCCCACACTCCTGCCAGGACACAGATCCCTGTTTATCAGGACAGTGCCAATAGTTTCCAAAAAGTGAAACACGCACACACTCACTCTCACAATCATACACACATGCAGACACACACTCACACATACTCACTCTCACAATCATACACACACTCAGACTCACAATCATACACACACTCACTCTCACAATCATACACACACGGAGACACACTCACTCTCACAATCATACACACACGCAGACACACTCACTCTCACAATCATACACACACTCAGACACACACTCACACAGAGACACACACTCACACACAGACTCATGCACACACTGTCTCACACACACACTCTCAGACACACACACACACACACACACTCCTACTTGGTCACTGCCAAGGACCTCTGGAGAGGGTTTTTGGGACGACAAAGCTCTGCACGAAAGGCTATTAGTGGGGATTCAGAGTAAGTCTTGAGTATGGATAAGAAATTGAATGAAGGGTAAAAAAAACAAAAGGATTTATAGCAGGAATGGGGGCGGGCAAGGAAGAAATACTGAATGGGGTGCCCGGGGATCAGTGTTGGGGCCACAACTGTATCTAATTTAGATCAATAACTTGGATTTAGAAATCAATGCAAAGTGGTCAAATTGGCAGCTGCCATCAACTGGAAGGGGCAGTGAAATTGGAGGAGGCAAAGAGTGTGTTGGACAAAAGATGTAAGTGTGCCGAACATTGGCAGATGGAATGTAATGCAGAGAAGTGTGAAGTACTCTACTTCGAATCCCTTGATCATTTTAAACACCTCAATTATGTCACCCCTCAATCTTCTAAACTCAAAAGGAATACAAGTCACATTTATGTAACCTGTCCTCATCGTTTAACCCTTTAAGCCCTGGTATCATTCTGGTGAATCTGCGTTTTACCACCTTCTTTTACCCACTCCATATGTTCTCTGAGATTCGGTGCCGAAAACTGAACAAGAAAAGGGAGTGGATAAATTACAGATAAACCTGACAAGTAACATTGTGTGAAATTTCTTGCTGACATTTTGCGGGATTATTACAATCTGTTATGCTCATGATAAAGTGATACAACTGAGTACTGCATGCAATGAGTAAGTGTAACCTTAGCTCCTTTAATTAAACTCCAGAGTGCCGGTACAGCATGGGAGGCCAGCTTATATACAGTGCTCCCAAGGGATGCTGGGATCCCTTGAGACTCCAACAGGGTAGGCCCTTTATTGGTGGTGTGATACAGGTTGCCAAGGGTTACATACATATCACAATCCAGAATACCTAGATCTTAAAACTGAAGTGGAAATCTAACTTGCTTCATCTTCCCTAAATAATACAATAGTCAAGCTCTTGCACAGAGAGGGTCTTAATATGAACTGACAAAAATGACAGAAAGGAAAAAAACCTACTGGTCCATCCAGCCTGTCTTTATTGTTTACCCAGAAGAAAACTTTTATATAATTTAACATCAAATTTCAAATTTAATAGTAAAACTCACCTGGGCAGATTGAATCTTGAATTCCACTTTTTCCTGGGGCTCAACCTACTTCCTACTTTACAACAGTGACTAAATTTTAAAAGCACCTCATTGGCTGTAAAGTGCTTCAGGACATCCTGAGGTCGTGAAAGGGTGCTATATAAATGCAAGTCCTTCTGTTTTTTTTTGATTCTGGTGGATGTTAAAGATCCCAAGACACCACTCAAAGAACAGCCGCTTGTTCTCATGGTATCTTGGCCAATGTTCTTCCCTCAACCTCCATCACCAAGAACAGATAACCTGCCCATTGCTGTTTGTGGGGCAGTGTTATGTACAAAATGGCCACCACATTCAACCATATAAGAGATGTCCCAAAATACTTAATCAACAATGAATTGTTTTAAAGTGTAATCCCGAGAGACACGATAACGCCATTTATAAATCTGCGCACTTCCTTTCTCAGCAACAAAGCCGTTTTTTTGAAGTAGGAAATCTAGATTTGCTGTAACATGTTACTTAGCAGCCAAATAATTAGCGAGTGTTCGAATGCAGTGTGCATTATATAACTGCCTCATTGCGAATAGATGCTCTTCGGCTTATATTGAGTGTTTCGTTTCAATAAAACCTGCATGTCTTCAATTCGGAGATTCCTGGGCCCTTTCAGTTGAAGGTTTGCTGAATCTATGATCTTATATTTAACTCTTCATTGAAGACTTTATGAAAAGACAGGGTTGGTAATGGATTTAAAGTACACGTAGAGGCCAATTTAGGAAACAAACAGAAAAAAAAAATCACTGCAGCAACTACAAATGACAACTTCAAATAGCAGCAGTTCAGTTCACTACTTTTCTATCTCGGGTGGATGTAAACGATCCCATGGCACTATTTCGAAGAAGAGCAGGGGAGTTCTCCTCAGTGTCCTAGCCAATATTTATCCCTCAACACAAACCTAAAAACAGATGATCTGGTCATTATGAAATTGCTGTTTGTGGGAGCTTGTTGTGCACAAATTGGCTGCCGCGTTTCCCACATTACAACAGTGACTAAACTTCAGAAGTACTTCATTGGCTGTAAAGCGCTTTGGGACGACCCAGAGTCATCAAAGGCGCTATATAAATGCAGGTTCTTTCTTTCTTCTTATATAGGCATGGGATAAGGTTCTTCACAATTTGCTTCTAGCTACCTGATCAATAAACAGACTGAAGTGAAACCCTGACTTTGTAGCCTGGGACTTCCATCATGACTCCATGGCAACAGCAGCAACCATTTAATGCAATTAAAATGCATCCCATCAACGCACAAAATGCTGGAGGGCAGCGGTAGGTGAGAACAGTATTCAGGGTGATTCATTACCTATTGGGGTTGGTGCAATGCATGTACACACGCAGTGTTCCACTGCTGCCTTCATCACTGTGTACAGCAGATACATTCAGCACCTTGGTGCCTACAAGCCTTTTGTAAATCAGAGAAAGCCAGTAATCCTGCACAGAACAGAAACAAGGATTAGACACGTGTTATAGGCAGGAACTTCTAAAGATTAGGAGACAGATACTAAAATGTAAGATGTTGAAGGAGGCTACAGTCAATGCCAGGACACCATTCACGCAAGCCACCAACAATGGAGCTGCATTTAGCAGTTTCTTAACAAATTTAGTATCGTAGTTATGTTACTGGACTAGTAATCCTGAATTGAATGCGAGTTCCAATCCCACCATGGCAGATGGAGAATTCAGTTGAAACAAAAATCTGGAAATAAAACGTTGGTTTCAGTAAAAGTGTCATAAAGACCCAATTGGTTCACTAATGTCCTTTAGGGAAGAAAACCTGCCGTCCTTAACCCAATCATGCCTTATGTGACTCATCCCACACCAATGTGGTTAACTCTTAATTGCCTTCTGAAGTGGCCTAGCAAGCCACTAAGTTGTGTATTAAACTGTTACCAGCAGTTGAATAAGGCCCACCATCATCTTCTCGAGGGAAATCAGGGATGGGCAAAGATGCCAGCCTTGCCAGTGACGCCCGCATCTCAAGAATGCATTTTTAAAACTACAATTGGAAGCGAGGTACAATGATTTTCTCCATTAGTGAAAGTTCTTTGATAATAATCTATTGATCCCATGAGTTGTGTTTTTTTTTAAAAAGGGATCTGAAAGATGAGTGGAGTGGGAGTGGGATGAGTTCAATAGCTCTACCAAAAAGAGCTAGCGCAGGCATGATGGGCCAAATGGCCTCCTTCTGTCCTGTAGGATTCTATGATCAAGCATCAACTCCCACTAAATATCATATTCTCTCCTTTAAATCCTTCATACTGTCAACATTTAGGTTTACTCACAATTAATACTCAGATAAAAACGCTTGATTTGATGTTGGACGTACTTGTAATTTGGCGAGCAGCATTTGCATCTTTCATTGCCTACAAACCAAATGATGAAGAGACACCAGCAATAGTAACTTTAGTAGGTGACGTGCAGCAGATCAGTTGTCTCTCTCCTTTAATGGAATATCTGACCTCCATGTACTACATCAAGAGACCGGTTACCTGAGTCTAACAAACTGATATCCAGATTCAAAACACTAATAATGATTGGGGTGCAGTCAGCACATCTTAATTTATATACCCTCCTTCCAAATGGTGTCCCCATCCCATGATCCTCACATCTCGGGGCGGAGGCAGAAAAATATTTTCTCCTGCATAATTTTGAATTGTTGCAATGGCGCATTCTGGTTCATTTTGGATAGCCTCTTGTTGGCTGACACAGATACGATGGAAGGACTGCAGGAAATCGAATAAGGCCAGGATGATCTCCTGGACTAGTTTCGATCGCCTGGATGGGTCGGAGAGGAATTTTCCCAGATTTTTTCCCCCCCAATTGGCCTGTGTTTTTATCTGGTTTTTGCCTCTCCCAGGAGATCACATGGCTCCGGTTAGAGTGGAGTGTAGAATGTTTCAGTATAAGGGGTGTTGCAGTGGTGTGGGGCGGACTGGTTGGGCTGGGTGGACTTTGCCTTTCCGCCATTGTTCATAGGTTTATATGTAGCCTTCAGGGCTGCTGACCGAGGGCCATGCGGCTCTTTGTCGGCCGGCGCGGACACAATGGGCCGAAATGGCCTCCTTCTGCGCTGTAAATTTCTATGTTTCTATTTTAAACCCACGTTTGATGTCACAATTGAAAGATATTCTTAAAAAAACATGATGTCCAATATTTTTATAACGACTAAACGTAATTGTTCAAAGATTTTTTTTTTTCTCCTGGGCTGCTTGCAGCAGTGTTCTGGAGACAGAGCTTTTATATTCCAGCGATTCCAGGCCAGTCCTGGAGGGTTGGCAACCCTATTTTCACTCACTTCCACTCAGTGCCACAGCCCACTCCTGCCGCTCAGAGGGGAGCGGGAGTTCTGAAGTCAGCAATCCCGATCTTGCAAACCTTTGAGAGAATGCCTACCCGCAGGAGAATATCACTCCCACAAAGGCAAGAGGGCGGAGGGACACCAGGAAGTTATAAATTACAAACGCAAGCAAATTGTTTGTGATAAATAGTGATAAATGGGTTTGATCTAATAGCCATTACAGCGATGTGGTTGCAAGATGACAATAGAAAAATTATGAAACACAAGGAGGCCTTTCAGCCCATTGAGAGGTGAGCTCATTAAAACATATAAAATTCTGAGAGGGATTGACAGGGTAGATGCTGAGAGGTTGTTTCCCCTGGCTGGAGAGTGTAGAACTAGAGGGCATAGGCTCAGGATAAGGGGCCGGCCTTTTAAGACTAAGATGAGGAGGAATTTCTTCACTCAGAGGGTTGTGAATCTTTGGAATTCTGTGCTGTGGATGCTCAGTCATTAAGTATATTCAATGCTGATATAGATAGATTTTTGGACACCAGAATAATTAAGGAATAGGGTGGGAAAATTGAGTTGAGGTCAAAGATCATATCAAATGGCAGAGCAGGCTTGAGGGGCCGTATGGCCTACTACTCCTAATTCTTATGTTCGTATGTTTTGATTTAACAACTCGTGCCAGCATTGAGCACTCCCAAGTCAGCTGGAGGGTACCCCCTCACCCAATGAAATTTAGGCTCTTTCTAAGTAGGTCTCAACCCCACAAAATTTCCCTTAAGTGCAACATTTTTCAAGGCTATCCTTACAACCAGTGAAATGGCCAGTCCCACTGCCCAAACCGATTTCCTGATAGAAACATATTTTCTTTATGATTGAGTGTCATGGGCAAGAGAGCAAGGTCACAAGAGAGAGAAAGAGAGAGAGAGAGAGTGAGCACAAGAGAGAGAAAAATAAAGCTTTCATGTCAAATCTGAGCAACATTCAGACCCAGGTCCTAGAGGCAGAAATGCAATGCTGTAACTGTGCCAACCAGCATTCAGCAAAGACTGTGTTACACACTTTCTTTCGCCCCAACAAAAGAGTTCAAGGTGGAGCACCTTGCTATCATGTGGCAATCTAGTGGCCAAGAGGAACAGGTTGGTTCAGGGAGCTCCACTGATCATAGATATGGTCCATGGTGTCCCAAGCAGTGCCTTGGTTGATGGGCCTGTGGACATGGCTGAATGAGATGGCAGAGCCTGTCTCGTGGTCCAGTCTGAGACTTTCAAGCTATGCCCATATACCAGTTGGGCCTGGGATGTTAAAATTCGGTCTCAAGGCGAATGTTCCAGTGCTAAAGGTGACAATGCTAAAAGAAAACAGGACACACTTATTGGTCTTGCTTTACTTACCACCTGTGCAAACTGGATGCTTTATCAACCCAAGAGTCTTTGGGTTAGGTACTGGTTAAACCAGCAGCAAAATACATACTATTCCTGAAATGGCACTGGACATTTACAACGCAACGGCCAGTGAATGTTAGTTTAAATGGATTTTTTAAATATTTTGAATTATGAAGTCACCTTACTTTATTAAACACAGAACTATACATACGGGCAATGGGTCAAGATTCACATCCACCAGCTGGTAATATCCAATGCCAAACAAAACCTGTCTGATGACAACATCAATGCCTAATTTAGCTGACAGTCCAAGTTTGTCCAACCACCTGTAAAACAATGCAAAGTAGATGACAACCTGTGGTGATGATAATTGTCCTTAAAATTCAGCTCATATTTCTGAACTGTAAACAGAGTGAGATTTTGCAGAGCTAATTTGATTTAATTCTCAGACCAGCTCAAGCTTTTTTCTACAATTGAGTGCCATTCTGCTGGTTAAAGAACAGTCCTAAGTGACGTGAGTAGCAATCTCCAATGCCGATACTCAAGCTCCCTACAGTATTATACAGTATTCTGTAGGCTTGATGGGATCATCATTTGACAGTGGTAGAAGGGCAGATCATCGAAATGTTCAATTTACCATTAGTTTTAATGCTAGTTTTGTTATTTATTTGCTCACGGGATGTGGGCATCGCTGGCAAGAAAACTGGAGGCCCGTCAATCAGTTTCCAAAGCACCTTAGATGCCTTGTAGTAATTCATTGCCAATACCTAATTGCCCTTGAGAAGCTGGCGGTGACCCACCTTCTTGAAGTGCTGCAGTCCGTGTGGTGACGGTACTCCCACAGTGCTGACATTGTCGTCGTGGTTTGGTACAACAGCTCGCTGGGCCATTTCAGAGGCCAGTTAAGAGTCAACCACACTGCTGTGGGTCTGGAGTCACATATAGGCCAGACCGGGTAAGGATGGCAGATTTCCTTCCGCACAGGGCATTAGTGAACCAGACAATCTGGTAGTTTCATGGTCACCATTACTGACACTAGCTTTTTAATTCTAGATTTATTTAATTATTTAAATTCCCTAGCTGCTATGGTGGGATGTGAACTCCCATCTCTGGATCATTAGTCCAGGCCTCTGGATTACTAATTCCCTAATCACAATGTTACCATGCCCCACTTTGAAAAAGAACAATATTTCATCAGCGAGCAGCCAAGGAAACCAGTAGGTCCCCAGTCAATGATAATTAGCGGTTCCAAGTTGTAGTGGCCGGAAGTGTGCTACACATGACCTCAGCACCCATCCCCCAGTTAAACAAGGGGAATATAGCCAGAATTCCCACTGCTATCCTGCAGAAGTGCAATGTGGATGTTGGGGAAAGGACAAGATTGAGTTTGGCTGTGATGCCAGTCAAGGCTCACACATGACTAATGACCAGTTGGCTGGCGTACTGGAGGGTGACTGTCACTCATGCAGCTGAACCTCACAGCAACGAGTCAAGGACTGGAGGCCAGTCAATCAGTTTCCAAAGCCCCTTAGATACCTAGTAGTAATTTTGTTGCACTTGTTCATCTTGAGAGAGGGAGAGAAATTACAAATACATATTAGAGGGTATTTCAGTTTGTCATTTGAGTCATTTTTATGCAGTTTCTAAAACAGGGTTGTTGCAAATGTTCCTTGAAACTGGGGGCTGGGAAGGGGGGGGGCGCGGGGGGAGTGTGAAAATGTTGATAACTTTATCCAAGGGAAAAGCAATGATAAAAGTTTTAAAGCTATTCAGTGCAATGGCTATTTCTGGTGATGGTCTGAGATTCATGCTGAACATCAGGAGCCCAGGAGTGCACAGTGAATTAGAAACTGGGCCTTTCACCTCTGGTTAAATTGGTACAATCCAGTCAGACCAATGGGATGAAAGTCTCTCTGCCGGCTATCAGGGTCCGACACCAATTGAGTTTGGGCAGTCTCAATCCAGCTTCGTTTGGGGGGTGGCAGTGGGGGTGAGGAAGAGGTAGAATGAGTGTCACAGCACATAAATGCCCACACGTGCCAAGGGGTAGCTGAAGAGGGAACATTATTACTGATGCAGCAGGATGGTCTTCTGAGGGAAGGCTTAACCCATGTTATGGAGCAGACCAAGGAGAGTTATATGCTACATCTGGTTACAGATACTGGAAGATACAAATGCATTTACTACTGCACTAAAAATAACGAATGCGCTTATTTGTATTGCAAAAATGAGCAACATGCTCCATCCTTTATTTCTGATTGGTCCGCACCACGTTCATGGAATGATTCGGCCGAGAGGGAAGCAGAACTTGACAGTGGGCGGGGCTTGCCGCCTGTCAGTCAAAAAAGTGCAGTACAAATAGTTACATCGAAAAATAACAGAGGAATTTACCCTCCCTCCCCCCAAGCTACTTGCAGGATAATAGGTGTTTGCTACTCACATAAAACCAGCAACGTATTTGTCTGACAGATCAGGAGCTCCTCCTCCAAAAGCTGAACTGGTCTCCCCCAACCACACCTTCTTATCAGGGACAGTGCTAGCCACAACCTGCGGAAAAAGAAAAAAAGTTTAAAAAGGTTACCTCAGTGTGTAGATCAATACCATTCGTGGCTGAACAATGCTAAAACAAACCTAGCGATATATTTAGAGTCAGCGTTGGCAAATGTAAATGCACGGTCTGTTCCATGACCCAGATGCCAGAGAAGCTAAGAGAGGAAGTGATGATCTAGATCTGGTATTAGTAAACGACCCGCGCAACGTATGGGAAATTGAGGCCCTGCCAACCCTTGATTGCAGTTATCAAACTCAACATGATCTGGCACTCAGCGATACCAGAGATCAGAAGCCATATGTACAACTTGAAAATAACTCATTTCAAAATGAAGGAATGGAGAGAGACTACAAAATTCTGCGGTGCAGAGGGATCTGGGTGTCCTCGTACATGAAACACAAAAAGTTAGCAAGCGGGTACAGCAAGTAATTAGGAAAGCAAATGGAATGTTGGCCTTTATTGCAAGGAGGATAGCGTTTAAAAATAGGGAAGTCTTGTTACAACTATTGGTGAGACCACACCTAAAGTTCCGCGTACAGTTTTGCTCTCCTTATTTAAGGAGGGATATACTTGCATTGGAGGCAGTTCAGAGAAGGTTCACTCAGTTGATTCCGGAGATAAAGGGGTTGTCTTATGAGGAAAGGTTGAGCAGGTTGGGCCTGTAGTTTTTGGAGTCTAGAAGAATGAGAGGTGATCTTATTGAAACGTCTAAGATTCTGAGGGGGCTTGACGGGGTAGATGCTGAGAGGAAGTTTCCCCTCGTGGGGGAATCTAGAACTAGGGGGCACAGTTTTAGAATAAGGTATTGCCCATTTAAGACAGATGAGGAGGAATTTCTTCACTCGGGTTCATGAATCTTTGGAATTCATTACCCCAGAGAGGTGTGGAGGCTGGGTCATTGAATATATGCAAGGCTGAGATAGACAGATTCTTGAATGATAGGGAAGTCACGGGTTATGGGGAACAGGCAGGAAAGTGGAGTTGAGGCCAAGATCAGATCAGCCATGATCTTATTGAATGGCAGAGCAGAATCGAGGGGCCGTATGGCCTAATTTCTTCTTTCTACGAATATTTCTTATGTTCGTATGACCCAATTAAGCAAATTGATTGAGGGAAGCTGTTCAACAACCCCACAAAATGATCTGAGCAAAAAAGATTTTTTATCTAAAAGGAAAAGTTTAAGGAGGAAAATCATGCTGTCCAATGCTGTCGACAATACAGCTCATATATGCTTGGTTTCTCCATCTAGATAGCAATGATAATAGCTGGGGGGGTCGAACATATAATCTTTAGTGACAAGTTTCCATCAATTACTCCCCCCCCAAATGTTCGTTAATGTTTTTGCCGGAGATAGTGTGTTTGACTAGCCATTGAACGTGAATATTTTGCTTACCTTAAAAATTTTATTAATTTTAAGCTTGAGGCTGTCCAACACCTTGGGGCTCAGAAAGTCTTTCAGCGATGTATTCCGCCCATTCACGTAATAACTGGGAAAGAACAAGCTATTTTATTGGCACTGTATGCATGTCAGATGATACAAGCAATGCAAGCCAGTGAATGCTTGCCTCCGATTACAGAAAGGCTGGACTTAGCTCTTTCCAGGGGTTGAGTTTAATTACTCTAACTCCATAGACATTAATAAACAACATTGAAGATGGTGGGTGCAGGCTGCTTTGCTTCCAGACCTTCTGTTCAGTTCCTGGCTGTTGTGTAGGCATGCCTGTTCACTGTGTGATGTCTGTAACATTGTTATGCCACATTGAATGTACTCTTGTACTGTACACACCTTACCGGTACACCAGAGGGTGCTGTTGCTGGAAACCCAGGGGTTGCCTGCACACTGCAGGTAACCCAGTATAAAAGGGAACTCACAGCTTGTTGTCGTCACTCAGGAGCTGCTAATAAAGGACTGCAGCTCTGCACAGTTTAAGCACCATACCCTGCCTACATACGCTACACTGGCAACCTGCCAATCTCCAGCACACCATGACACATCACTAGACATCCTTAAACATCACCTTTTCCTCTTCTCTTTCCACCACCTCCAAAATATGTCCCAATACTCTTAGGAATATCGAACTGTGAAGATTGGGAGGGACCATCTCCATTTATCAAGCTGGTCATAAAGGTCACAAATGTTCATATCCTACTTTTTGTCTCATACCCTTCAATATCCCTATCAGCCAGAAAATGTATCCATAACTCAGTGAGATTTATAACTGCATCCCTGGCTCATCTATACCACATAATCACCAATTCTCTGTGTAGGATGTTATACTTTAACTGAGTCTGGATCCCCATGTCCGAGAGCTCATGTTGAAAGGAATCGGTAAACTGGATTGCAGAAGGATGTTCGATATTAAGATCTTAAATAACTTAGTAACATCCTCTGAGCCACGTGAACATCTTCAATACCCACAATCACTTCTCAAAGCACTAATGCCCAATCCCAGTCATCTGAAGAAAGGTCATCGACCCAAAATGTTAACCCTACTTCCTCTCCACAGACGCTGCCTGACCTGCTGAGATTTCCAGCATTTTCTGTTTTTGTATCAACTTTAGTTGCCCTTTTTTATACTCCCTCCAAGGCCAGTAATGGGAATGGCCTTTTAATCTAGTTTTAGAATCGGTGCCCAGAACCTCACAGAGTTCTCAAGGCGAGGGAAGATCAGAGCTCACACTATTATCACAAAGCATCACTTCCTCGACTTGTACTCGATCCCTTGAGCTAGGGCTGTGCAATGGCACGAGGCCCCGAACGGATCCAGTGAATATTTAGTATAATTGTCTAGTAAAATGTAAGGGCCCCAAACCAGACCTTTGCACAAGTAAATGGCACCCCTGCCTTGAGCTATACATCCCTGCTTTGAGCATAAGAATAAAGATGTCTTACTGCAATTATATAGGGTCCTGGTGATACTGCACCTGGAGTATTGTGTAAAGTTTTGTTCTTCTTACCTAAGGAAGAATATACGTGCAACGAAGGTTCACCAGACTGATTCCTGGGATTGGGGGATTGTCCTCTGAGTAGAGATTGAGTAGACTAAGCCTCTATTCTCTAGGGTTTAGAAGAATGAGAGGTGATCTCATTGAAACATACAAAATTCTTGCAGGACTTGACAGGGTAGATGCATGAATGATGTTTCCTCTGGCTGAGGAGTCTAGAACCAGGGGTCACAGTGTCAGGATAAAGGGTCGGCCATTTAGGACTGAGATGAGGAGAAAGGTCTTCACTCGGAGGGTGGTGAATCTTTGGAATTCTCTATCCCAGAGGGCGCTGGAGGCTCAGTTGAGTATATTCAAGACCGAGATCAATAGGTTTTTGGATATTAAGGGAATCAAGGGATATGGGGATAGTGCAGGCAAGTAGAGTGGATCAGTCATGATCTGATTAAATGGTGGAGCAGGCTCGAGGGGCCAAATGGCCTACTCCTGCTCCTATTTCTTATATTATGTTCTTATGTTCTTATCCGAAGATCCCGTTTGCCTTTCTCAATGCCCCTTCATGTTGTACCAACAGTTTCTAGTCAAAGCTGAAATGCATCATTGTGTGTACAAAATGGTGACTTACTGGTGCCAGGTGACTGCATCAAGGACGTTCCCTCCAGTTTCAAGAAACCTAAGACAAAATAAGGAAAAAAAACACCAAATATTATTAGAGTTAAAAGATAAATTTGGAACAAAAAAAAAATCAAACTCAGAATTGTGATTTGTTTAAATTTGTTCATAGGATGTGGGTGTCACTGGCATGGCCAGCATTTCTTGCCCATCCCTAATTGCTCTTGAGAGGGTGAGCCATCATTTCAGAGAGCAGTTAAGAGTCAGCTGTGGGTCTGGAGTCAGACCAGGTAAGGACGGCAGATTTCCTTCCTTAAAAAGGACATTAGTGAACCAGATGTGTTTTTACGACAATCCGATAGTTTCATGGTCACCATTACTGATACTGGTTTTTTAATTCCAGATTTATTTAATGAACTGAATTTAAATTCCCCAGCTGCCGTGGTGAGGTTTGAACTCATGTCTCCCGATAATTCGTCCAGACCTATAGATTACTAGACCAGTAATCATAACCATTATGCTAATGTACCCTTGCTGTACCCCAACCTCTGTCGTTGAGCTGCAGTACGCGGACGACGCCTGCGTCTGCGCACAGTCTGAGGCTGAACTCCAGGATATAGTCAATGTATTCGCCTAGGCATATGAAAGCATGGGCCTTATGCTTAACATCCGTAAGACAAAGGTCCTCCACCAGCCTGTCCTCGCCGCACAGCACTGCCCTTCAGTTATCAAGATTCACGGCGCTGCCCTCGACAATGTGGACCATTTTCCATATCTCGGGAGCCTCCTATCAACAAAGGCAGACATTGATGCGGAGATTCAACATCGCCTCCAGTGCGCCAGTGCAGCCTTCGGCCGCCTGAGGAAAGAGTGTTTGAAGACCAGGCCCTCAAATCTACCACAAAGCTCATGGTCTCCAGGGCTGTAGTAATACCCGCCCTCCTGTATGGATCTGAGGCATGGACGATATGTATAGAAGGCACCTCAAGTTGCTGGAGATAAATCACCAACGATGTCTCCGCAAGATCCTGCAAATCCCCTGGGAGGACAGCCACACCAACATCAGTGTCCTCGCCCAGGCTAACATCCCCAGCATTGAAGCACCAATCACACTCGATCAGCTTCGCTGGGCAGGCCACATAGTTCGCGTGCCAGACATGAGACTCCCTAAGCCAATGCTCTATACGGAGCTCCTTCATGGCAAAAGAGCCAAAAGTGGGCAGCGGAAGCATTACAAGGACACCCTCAAAGCCTCCCTGGTAAAGTGCGACATCACCACTGACACCTGGGAGACCCTGGCCGAACACTGCCCTAGGTGGAGAAAGTGCATCTGGGAGGGCGTTGAGCTCTTCGAGTCTCAATGCAAAGAGCGTGAAGAGGTCAGGCGCAGGCAGCGGCAAACCAGTCCCATCCACCCCTTCCCTTGATGAATGTCTGTCCCACCTGTACCAGGGTCTGTGGCTTTCGTATTGGACTGGTCAGCCACCAAAGAACTCACTTTAGGAGTGGATGTCTTCCTCGATTCCGAGGGACTGCCTATGATGATGATGTAATAAAGTCATTATTTTGAGAATTATAGAGGATAATGCAGCATCAATGGTTTGATGTGATGTTTAGATTACCCAACATTCTCGCCTCAACTACGCCATGTAGCACGAGTTACACATTTTAACCCCTCTTTGGGTAAAGAGTTTCCCTCCAAGTCACACACCATCCTGACCTGGCCATATATTGCCGTTCCTTTCATTGTCGCTGGGTCACAATCCTGGAACTCCCTACCTTACAGAACCTTCACCACACGGACTTCAAGAAGGTGGCCCACCATCTTCTCAGGATAACTAGGAATGAGCAATATATGCTGGCCTTACCAGCACATCCCGAAAAAAACAACAGGCAAAGAGCAAAATGACCAAAAGGTAATGAGAAAAAACCACAGGTAATGAAAGAATCACAGACAAGGGAAGTGAATCTAAATAAGAGACAAACTGATTGGGGGGGGGGGGGGACACAAGGAATGAAAGCTTCTGTTTCTTTCCTTTAGGGTTTTAGTGTTTATTTGATCTTAGCTGACTGGTACTATCTTTATGCAGAGGGAGTTCTCTGCCATGCTGACCATTTCAAACTGCTAGACAGACACGCAAAGTTGACCTTTGAACCGTGACCCCACTCCTCCCGCTCTGTGTTGAGGATTGGCTTATCGCACTGGCAATCTAAACTGGCATCACACCCTCCCCCTAAAGTGTGCAAGAGTCATGGCAATGCATTGTCTGACAAGCTAGTTCCTGTTGCACAAGCAGAAACCTTTCTAACATGACAGGTGCAAATGTTTCTCAAGTCTATTAACAGACCCTGTTGTCTTAAATGGATGTGGCATTGCAAGAAACAATTCTGTTCGCCGCTTCATCTAGTCCCAACTTGTGGGCCGAACCAACATTTCCAGATAGGCCTCATCTGCTCCCTCAGGTGGACATGCAAGATCCCATGGCACTATTCGAAGAACAAGGGAGTTCTCCCTGGTGTCCTGGCCAATATTTGTCCCTCAAACATCATCACTAAAACAGAGTAGCTGGTCATTTATCTCACTGTGTTCCTGGGATCTTGCTGTACTGCTGTGTTTCCCTACATTACAACAGTGACTACACTTCAGCAGTATTTCATTGTCCGTGAAGTGCATTGGGATGCCCTGAGAGTGTGAAAGAGGTTGTTTAAATGAACATTCTTTGTTTTCATTACCTCCAAATTCCTTGTTGGCCAAATATCTCGAACTGCAAAGCACGGGTTCCTTTTATACACACTGCCTCGTTGGAGGAGTAGACCACAGGGCAAGCATTATGAATGAGCACTACCAGCATGAAACCTTGCCAGCCAGCAGGGCATGTTGGGACACCTCTGGCAATTAATGGGTAAAAAGAATCATGGGAGCATGCCTATGATTTCCTGATTTATGCTCCCGGTGGGCATGGGTTCGATCTTGGAGCAGACATTTGGAATATTGATGGCTAACTCACCCTTTTAGCAGGGTGATTATTGGTCGTTTCCTAGGCTGCCCGATATCAGGTCCATACAGCCCTGTGTGTTCGAAGGCCTTGAATGTGTGCAGCAGATTGTGCAAGTGCTGGAAGTCTTTACCGAGCTGGGTGCCTTGAATTTTTATGTGAGCCTTCTTTCTAAAACTGTTGGGCTCTGTGAACACAAGAGAGAAAAAAAATCACAGAGTGACAAAGTTACATGTTGCCTACCCGATTCCTGCTCCCTCTTCTCTTCGGCAGTTCCTCGGAGTCGAGGATGACTTGTTTCCACACTAATGTGAGTTCTCAGGTGACTGCTGAGACCAATGCAGTCCAATGGATCTACAGTCTCTGTCACAGGTGGGGCAGACGGTGGTTGAAGGGACGGGTGGGTGGGGTGCTTGGGTTGATGTGCGCGACTTCCGCTTGCTCCCGGCGAAGAGACTCGAGGTGTTCTGCGCCTTTCCGAATGCTTCTCCTCCATGTTGAGCGGTCCGACACACCGACACACACACACACAATGGTGTTAGGTTCCGTTTCCCTGCAATCAATCCTTCTGTTATCTTTATTGTCGAGCTGAATCAGATCATGAATCTGGAGTTAAACTGCGCAGAAAGTGAAAATGTTCAAAATCATGACAGCTCAAGAATCCTAGCAGTTATTTCTGAAAGGAGACTTTCATCTAAGTACCTCACCTGAATTGAAACCTGTTCAACAGGTTAAAGGACAGTGTTTTGGCAGAGCAGGCACGAAGGGCCGAATGGCATACCACTGCACATAGTTATGTTTTAATACATTGGAGCGTTAACTTCATAAAAAACTTTTATAGTTTTTTCAGAGATTGTTTAACGTCTTTTTAATGATTGTATTCCCTATGTCTCCCCCTCTCGAGAAAAGTTAGCATTAACCTACCATTGCCAAGTTCCCAGGACATGTTATATTGCTTTGATGCACAGTACCGCAAGAGCTTCTGGGCGTTTGAACTGTCCCAGGTATGGTTTTTCCTCAATAATGCATTGAGACCAAAGATTAAATGAAGCCCAGAGCAGTTTGCAAAATTATGCAAGATGTCCACGGATCTTTCTGCAAGTAAAAAAAAATGGTCAATTAGAGATCACATTAGATACGTGTGCCTGCACACTCCACTTACATACTAATGGTGCAATCCTGCATCGTACAGTGTCACAATCAATCATACTGGCAAGTCCCAATCACACGCTGGGACTTAATAGGTTCTACTCAACCTCTGCTGAAATGTTCAAAAAGTTTAAAAATAGTGAGGAAAATCTGAAAATGAAAGTGACCATATTACTTGGCACTATTTGGATAAAAACTGTGGAAACTCCATCTCTTACCTGAAATTGTAATGTTCTTTAAGTCGCATTTGAGGTCCTTCATCAGGAGGCCAGGTGCTTGCAGGGTCAAAAGATATGTCAGATACGTTTCTACTTCAAGCGGAATTGGATTTAGACAATTACCTGCCAGGAGATAAACAACAAAAATGGTCAGTCGCTATTGCTCTCGTATCACTTGAAAGGCTCCTCTCTAAAGATGCACACCAGTCTGCCTTCCCAACACCAGGTTCTACAACCCCATTTCCAAAAACATCTGAATCTCTGCGCATCTTCTACCGAGATAGCAGAAGATGGGAATGCAGCTGGAAAAAGACTTGCATTTATATAGCGCCTTTCACGACCACTGGACGTCTCAAAGCGCTTTACAGCCAATGACGTACTTTTGGAGTGTAGTCACTGTTGTAATGTGGGAAATGCGGCAGTCAATTTGCACAAAGCAAGCTTCCACAAACAGCAATGTGATAATGACCAGATAATCTGTTTTTTTTGTTATGTTGATTGAGGGATAAATATTGGCCAGGACACCGGGGATAACTCCCCTGCTCTTCTTCAAAATAGTGCAGTGGGATCTTTAACGTCCACCTGAGAGGGCAGACGGGGCCTCAGTTTAACATCTCAATGAAAGACGGCACCTCCGACAGTGCAGCACTCTCTCAGCACTTCACTGGAGTGTCAGCCTAGATTTATGTGCTCATGTATCTGGAGTGGGACTTGAACCCACAATCTTCTGACCCAAAGATGCTGCTCACTGAGCCACGGCTGACACAAATTCATACACTCAAAGAAAAAACATAGTGATTGACAAACAGGTTAATGCAGACAGGAGTTTCATGCAAATGTGTTAACAAATTCATTACTAATATCGCATTGCGTGATCACAACCCTGCTTTTCACAGATGCTCGGCCAGAGTTCTAGTGAGAACAAAGCCAGTGTCAAAATGCATTACTTAATCAAAACACAGGCGATTTAAAATCTATAGGGCTCAATTTTCCCCAGTGATTTGCGCCGTTTTTTTTGAGCAGGCTGCTCTTTTTGGCCTAAGTTGAAAAACCACAGTTTTCCCAATCAATTTGCACCAGCGTAACACAGTTACAATTTTTTTAGGTCAGTTTTTTTTCAGCCAAAGGGGACGTTACCAGCCACCTACGCCAATTCTGACCATTTAGGGAAGTTTGGCCAGCTGAGAGTTACTTCAGTTCTGCTTAGGCCAGCATATGTGGCCTCTGCAGAAAAATCTTCCGGAGAGTTAAAGAAATCGTCGCAGGTTAGGAAATCAACGCAGGTAAGTGCAGCAGATGCCCGGACAGTAGCTGCAGGAAAGGTAAGAGAGAGGGGGAGAGAGAGGTGGGGGGAGGGAGAAGGGGTGGGGGGTGGGGGGGGGGGGGGGAGAAGCCTTTCGGGTGTAGTTAGGTGCTGGGACCGGGAGAGAGACCATTCGGCCTGGAATGGGACGGGGGAGCAGACCGGGAGGCCAGTCGGCCAGGGCTAGGGACGGGAGAGCGCACCGGCAAGCCTTTGGGCCAGGGCTAGGGAGCAGACCGGGAGACCACTCTGCCAGGGCTAGGGGAGGGTCAACGCACCAACAAGCCCTTTGGCCAGATACAGAGATAGAGAGAGAGAGAGATTGGAGAATTGAACCAGTGGGGACCGAGAATGAGACCGGACCGGCAAGCCCTTCGGACGAGGCAGGAGGTAAGTTGGTGCTATGTGTTTTTTTAATTCTTTTAATGCATTGGGAGCTGGCTGTATGCTTCACTTTGCAGCCTCAGCTCGTATTGTGTCCCTGGTTACCATGGCAGTCGATCTTTTTGACGCAGATCAAGGCTCCACCCCCAAAACTAAAGGTCGGGTTACGCCAGGCCAAAATGAAGAAGTCCAACGGGGAAACTTAGAATTTATTTTTTGCCGTACTTAGGCCCCAAAAAATCAGGTGTAACTCTTCATGAAAGGCCAAAAAAATGCTTTGGGGAAAATTGAGCCCGAATGCACTAGGGTCACTGTCTCAAACAAGTTCAACCTGAAACAAAGCAGAGGCTAGATCTCCACATAACCAGCATTTGGCACTTCACTAAGAATCCCGGAAAAGTCAAACATTCAAATCTATCCCATCCCAAAAATATTAATGGAGGACCAGGAAATGCTTAGAAACCCACAATCAACAAGGCACTTCATTCATTCATTCCCTCAGCATTTCCTTGTAGTTCTCCCGAGTCCAGTTGTGAAATCGAGGTCCCCTCCGCCATGACCATGTGTCCAGTTTGAGATTAGGGCCATGACATTTTCTGAATATTTTCCCCCCTTGCGTACATAAACACATCAAGTACACAAACAGAGTGCTGATAGAGTTTGACCCAAGACCAGAACTTACTAACACAAAAGCAAAATACTGCGGATGCTGGAATCTGAAATAAAAACAGAAAATGCTGGAAACACGCAGCAGGTCAGGCAGATTCTGTTCACAGAAAACAGAGTTAATGTTTCAGGAAGGGTCAGCGACCTGAAACAACAACAACCACCTTTATTTATATAACACCTTTAACGTAGTAAAACGTCCCAAGGCGCTTCACAGCAGTGTTATAAGCCAAAACAAATAAATTTGACACCAAGCCACATAAGAAGAAATTAGGGCAGACGACCAAAAGCTTGGTCAAAGAGGTAGGTTTTAAGGCGCTTCTTAAAGGAGCAAAGAGAGGCGGAGAGGTTTAGGGAGGGAGTTCCAGAGCTTAGGGCCCAAACAGCTGAAGGCACAGCCACCAGTGGTTGAACAATTATAATCAGGGATGCTCAAGCGGGCAGAATTTGAGGAGCGCGGACATCTCATGGTGTTGTGAGGCTGAAAGAGATTAGAGAGATAGGGAGGGGGCGAGGCCATGGAGGGATTAGTAAACAAGGATGAGAATTTTGAAATCGAGGCGCTGCTTAACCAGGAGTTAACTCTGTTTCTCTCTCCACAGATGCTGCCCGACCTGCTGGGTATTTCCAGCATTTTCTGTTTTTATATCAGAATTTACTCGGTGCTTTCTCCCCTGTCTCCCTCTTGCTAGGATCATATGTCATCCTACCTAACTCTCCGAGCCAGCTCTGCTCCCTCGCCCTGTCAGTCGTACAATTAAGAAATAGATTTATTTTTAAAGCTCTTCAGGGTGGAGATTATACAGAAATGACTGGGGTTAAAAATAATTTGATTTCAGACTGCTTCAGACATAAACCGATTATTTTAAGATTAATATAGCTAGCTCAGACATTCCATGCAAGTAACATTAACTCTGAACAGTACAGCAATCAGGAACAGAGGGAAGCCACTGTTCATTTTAGAAATTGGGGAGCAGCAATAGATTTGTTTTTCATAAAGAAAGCGTCTTTAAAAGTATTTGTAAAGTAATTGAACTTTGTCTTCCAATTATCCACGCTGAACAAAAACAAGGAAAGGTCCTTTACTGTATGACTTTTCCAGTAATAGTTGCTGTGCTCACAGTTTATGAAATTTATTTCTCAGGAGTAGAGTTTCCACTCAAACACTTTTATTTACATGTCCGGAGCTGCTGTTTTTTGGAGATGAAGAGTGCTGGGGTATCTAGCAAGTTACTTTACATTTCTCTCTCCCCCGCCCCCACACCGCCCCCCACGCCCAGTCTATGGGAACTGTAGAAGTCTCACTGCGTGACCTCTGCTGATGCTTGTAATGAATCACTCGGCGATGTGACAGAGGGCCCCATCTTTACTCAACATCTGATCCTTTCTCTCCTTTGTGCAGAGGAGCAACGGTAGCATAGTGGTTACTGGACTACTAATGGAATGTTGACCTTTACTGCAAGGGGGATAGAGTATAAAAGCAGAGAAGTCCTGCTACAACTTGCCACACCTGGAGTACTGCTGCGTACAGTTTTGGTTTCCGTATTTAAAGAAGGATATACTTGCATTGGAGGCTGTTCAGAGAAGGTTCGCTAGGTTGATTCCGGGGGGTTGACTTATGAGGATAGGTTGAGTAGGTTGGGCCTATGCATATTGGAGTTCAGAAGAATGAGAGGTGATCTTAGTGAAACTTATAGAATAATGAGGGTGGATGCAGAGAGGATATTTCCACTCATAGGGAAAACTAAAACGAGGGGACATAGTCTTAGAATAAGGGGCCACCCATTTAAAACTGAGATGAGGAGAAATTTCTTCTCTCTGAGGGTTGTAAATCTATAGAATTCTCTGCCCCAGAGAACTGTGGCAGCTGGGTCATTGAATATATTTAAGAGATAGACAGATTTTTGAGCGATAAGGGAGTAAAGGGTTATGAGGAGCGGGCAGGGAAGTGGAGCTGAGTCCATGATCAGATCAGACATGATCTTATTGAATGGCAGAGCAGGCTCGAGGGGCCAAATGGCCTACTCCTGCTCCTAGTTCTTATGTAATCTAGAGACATGGGTTCAAATACCACCATACAGCTGGGGAAATCTGGAATAAAAAGCTAGTATCAACATGTAATTACTGGATTATTGCAAAAACCCATCTGGTTCATTGATGTCCTTTTAATGAGTCAGCGGGTGAGTCACTGCTGGTTGTTCAAGTCACAGTTGCCATGTTGTGACATGCTAGTGAGTATATTAAAACCCAGTGCCAGCATGGGTGACTTTTTTAAAGAAACTAGCAGAGGGTGACTTTATAAAAAAAAAACTACCCCCAGGACAGAGGGTACGAATGACTGCAGTCATGCAACCTTAAAACACCTGTGTTCATTAATAGAAAGGGACCTCCTCTGTTGCATGTGGATGCATGGTTTGCTGTAAGTGTACTCGGGCCTATATTTTGTAACCCTCACATTTCTGGGGTGAAGACAACTTGTCTACTTTGGTGATATGGCTCATGACACTGCTGCACAATCTCTGTATCTCAAAGGGCGCGGGGTGGGGGAGCGCGGAGAACAACCATACAACGATACACATCGAGAGACAGGAAGACAATATAGCAGACGTTCGGCACATTCAAACAATGATTCCAACTTTGTGTCTAGGTTTAAAATGAGCTGTTGTCCCATCAGTGTATTCCAGATCCCGATCACTCGCTGCGTAAAAAAGATTAGTGACTGAACTCCCTGTAATTTTAAACCAGTTAAAAACCGGTTATGTGTTCTTCTAAACCACGATTTGCAGGGAAGGAAACTTTAATCAAAGCGAGACTAAAACTTGTTTTTAAGCCATTTGCAATATTCATGGCTCAGCGTGAACTAGCAAAGTGTAGCAGTGAGAAGCACAGGACCAGCCTCCTACCATTTAGGGTATCCATCCTTTCAGCATTCTTTCCCACTAAATGCGCTACTTTCCGTTTCTCTGCATTGACTTGCTGCTGACACCTGTTTCCCTTTTGCATGAACAGGTCTACGTTCTCTTGCATCCTCCCTCAGTCGCCATGTTTTAAAAAAAATTCATTCACAGGATGTGGGCGTTGCTGGTAAGACCAGCATTTATTGCCCATTCCTACTTGCCCCGGAGAAGGTGGCGGTGAGCCGCCTTCTTGAACCGCTGCAGTCCGTGTGGTGAAGATGCTCCCACAGCGCTGTTAGGCAACACGCCCTCCCCCCCCCCCCCCCCCCGCTCCCCACCCCGTAAGCCTCACTGCTTCCTGCATGGTCTGCCACCCCACTGTGCGGCCCATTTAAATGTTTGCACATGCTCAGTATCTACAATGTAAAAAGGCAGTGAGCGGCCTGTGCCAGACCTGGCAAATGACTGCGTGGCCGCGCAGCTTAGTGGGAACATTGCTGTTGAAGGGTGGGGTTGGGGGGGGGGGGGGGAGTTCCAGGATTATGACACAGCAACGATGAAAGAACGGCGATATATTTTCAAGTGAGGATGGTGCGCGACTTGGAGGGGTACCAAAGGCGATGTAAGAAAAAGCTTTTTCACGCAGCGAGTGGTTGGGATCTGGAATGCACTTTCTGAAAAGCTGGTGGAGGCAGACTCAATCTTATCTTTCACAGGGGAGTAGGACAAGTATCTGAAGGAAAAACAAATTTACAGGGCTACAAGGAAAGGGCAGGGGAGTGGGACTGGCTGAGAGTCGGCACGAATTCGACAGGCCGAATGGCCTTCTTCTGTGCTATAACCATTCTATGATTCTATATACTTGGAGGTGTTCCCATGCACCTGCTGCCCTTGTCCTTCTAGATGGCAGAGGTCGTGGGTTTAGGAGGTGCTGTCGAAGAAGCCTTGGTGAATTTCTGCAGTCCTGTAATGTGGCATCACCAGAAAATTTCAGTATTGTTACTCAGTTACTTTACATTAATTTACTTATTTTCTTCAATTAAAATTACGTCGAACAATCCTTTCCTTCAAAATAAAACATTTTTGTTCGGCCACAATCAAGTTCTTTCAAGGCTGGCCTTACTTAATAATTGAAAGATGCTTTCCATTCTTAAGAGAATGCTACGGTATAAACGATCTAGTTTTGTTTATAACCAAGCCAGAGTTTACCTTGAGTGTTCGGAGATTTCCAGCCATATTTATGTGGTGAAGACGAACGATTATTTGGTTCAAATAGAATAAAGTCAGCTCCAGTTCCACCAAACCTCAGGTATCCAGGCGACAGACCTCTTGCTAAAGTGCTAAGTTTCTGAGATCTAGGTATAGAAACGGTCTGCATTATAAAGTATCACACACAGTGACGTTCTCTTTCCAAAATGACACACAGGGCCATCCCGACACAGCACCAAATACAGACAAGTAGCAATATTGTCAAACATCCCTAAGCCATCACACCATTCCGTGAAATCAAGTTATCCAACGGGGGGGCGGGACACATTTCTTTTCCAATGAACTCTTCAAAAGAAGTGGTCCAAACAATGATCAAATATGTAACTGGAGCAACATTTGTTATTTGCTTAAGAATGGAAACAGAGTACGGAGATGGTGTCCTCATTCAAATGAGGGGTGCAATCTAATCTGGCTCACCAATCATATCAATTGTTGGTAAAATATCATTATTTATCAAGGTTATGAGGATTAATTAAATGATAACCAGATAAGCAGAAAGGGATAATCTTGCCGGATCATTTCCACAGCTCCTATCTCCCTCAGTTCTGTCTTCTCTCTTCTTCTTCTTCTTCTTCTTCTTCTTAGGCAGTCCCTCGTATCAAGGATGACCCACTTCCACACCAAAAAGGGAAGAGTTCACAGGTGTTTCAATGAAGGACCTAACATTCCAGGTCCCGAACTACATGTTGAAGGGTGGAAGATGCCTGTGTGTGGATTTTTTTAACGTGTGGTGGCCGTTGCACCCCAGCCACCACACGGACTTGACAGAGCTAGGTCTTGGTTCAGTGGCAAGGATTAACCAAGACGACTGGAGACCAGCTCTGCTGCACTGACCTAGTGTGCACATATATCGCAGTGTGAGCTGGCCCGTGCTGCCCCTGGGCCCTCGCCTCTGCTGGGCCCCGAACTCACGCATCTCCTGGCACCCGATCACGTCGCTCCTGCTGTACCTTCCCATGCTCCAATTCACCGACCTAGACTATGGTAATGTCCAATCCAGTCGCCCTCTTCACTGCCGTCGCCCTCTTGCACCAGCTCACGTTGCTCCCTGGAGTGGTACGCCACCACGCTGGTTCCAGGACCACTCGCCTTTTATGGCCCCGACCCTGAGGCTGCTGTTTCTCACAGGTCGGGGCTGCCATGCTCACATGCTCGCTGGTTAGCTGAAAGAACGCCTTGCGGGGCTACAGTTCCACAGATCACTATCCATGCATAGACCAGGCTTGTATTCCCTTGAGCATAAAATGTATTTAATTAGTTTTAGACTTTTCAGTCCTGTACAGTCACTATGAAGCAACAGCATTTAAGTTTAATCCCAATTTTCCAGTTGTTTTCTCATTTTTCTTCCTGACAGGAGTTGAGTTGGAGCATGTAACTGAGCACCTGAGAGAGAAATCAGATATTCCTGTTTGCATATCCAGAGTGATAGTATATCCAAACTGGTCTGAGTCCCAAAGTTCTAACTAAGAGGGGAATATAGTTCAAAAGTAATCCAAGCTAAACTTGCGATTGATTTTCTAGCCTAGTGCCAACTATATTTGAAACACTGATTTTTTTAACATCCCCTCCCCATCTATGTAAAGAATCTTGAGATGTTTTCTATGTAAATGTGTAATGTAAATACAAGTCACCGTAAAGTGAAGGAATTATAGCTTTAATCAAAGCATAGGATAAGTTAATTAGTTGCTATCAAGGAATAAATGCAAAGACTTCCATTTATATGGCAGCCATCATATCTTAAGGTGATCTCAAAGTCCTTCACACCCAATGATGTACTTTTGAAGTGTAATCCACTGTTGTAATGTAGGAAACGCAGCAACCAATACGCGCACAGTAAGCTCCCACAAGCAGCAATGAGATAAATAACCAATTAAACTGTTTTAATGATGTTGGTTGAGGAATGTTGAATCATTGTGACAAAATGTTGAATAATTGTAGGTGGAGATTAAAGATAGTAAGGGGGAAAAGTCACTGGTGGGCGTAGTTTATAGGCCCCTAAATAATAACTTCACGGTGGGGCGGGCAATAATCAAGGGAATAATGGAGGCATGTGAAAAAGGAACGGCAGTAATCATGGGGGATTTTAACCTACATATCGATTGGTCAAATCAAATCGCATGGGGTAGCCTGGAGGAGGAATTCATTGAATACATACGGATTGTTTCTTAGAACAGTATGTTACAGAACCTACAAGGGAGCAAGCTATCTTAGATCTGGTCCTGTGTAATGAGACAGGAATAATAAACGATCTCCTAGTAAAAGATCCTCTCGGAATGAGTGATCACAGTATGGTTGAATTTGTAATACAGATTGAGGGTGAGGAAGTAGTGTCTCAAACGAGCGTACTATGCTTAAACAAAGGGGACTACAGTGGGATGAGGGCAGAGTTGGCTAAAGTAGACTGGAAACACAGACTAAACGGTGGCACAATTGAGGAACAGTGGAGAACTTTTAAGGAGCTCTTTCATAGTGCTCAACAAAAATATATTCCAGTGAAAAAGAAGGGCGGTAAGAGAAGGGATAACCAGCCGTGGATAACCAAGGAAATAAAGGAGAGTATCAAATTAAAAACCAATGCGTATAAGGTGGCCAAGGTTAGTGGGAAAATAGAAGATTGGGAAAATTTTAAACGACAGCAAAGAATGACTAAGAAAGCAATAAAGAAAGGAAAGATAGATTACGAAGGTAAACTTGCGCAAAACATAAAAACGGATAGTAAAAGCTTTTACAGATATATAAAACAGAAAAGAGTGACCAAAGTAAATGTTGGTCCATTAGAAGATGAGAAGGGGGATTTAATAATGGGAAATGTGGAAATGGCTGAGACCTTAAACAATTATTTTGCTTCAGTCTTCACAGTGGAAGACACAAAAACCATGTCAGAAATTGCTGGTCACGGGAATGTGGGAAGGGAGGACCTTGAGACAATCACTATCACTAGGGAGGTAGTGCTGGACAGGCTAATGGGACTCAAGGTAGACAAGTCCCCTGGTCCTGATGAAATGCATCCCAGGGTATTAAAAGAGATAGCGGAAGTTATAGCAGATGCATTCGTTATAATCTACCAAAATTCTCTGGACTCTGGGGAGGTACCAGCGGATTGGAAAGCAGCTAATGTAACGCCTCTGTTTAAAAAAGGGGGTAGACAAAAGGCAGGTAACTATAGGCCGGTTAGTTTAACATCTGTAGTGGGGAAAATGCTTGAAACTATCACTAAGGAAGAAATAGCGGGACATCTAGATAGGAATAATGCAATCAAGCAGACGCAGCATGGATTCATGAAGGGGAAATCATGTTTAACTAATTTACTGGAATTCTTTGAGGATATAACGAGCATGGTGGATAGAGGTGTACCGATGGATGTGGTGTATTTAGATTTTCAATAGGCATTCGATAAGGTGCCACACAAAAGGTTACTGCAGAAGATAAAGGTACGCAGAGTCAGAGGAAATGTATTAGCATGGATAGAGAATTAGCTGGCTAACAGAAAACAGAGAGTTGGGATAAATGGGTCCTTTTCGGGTTGGAAATCGATGGTTAGTGGTGTGCCACAGGGATCGGTGCTGGGACCACAACTGTTTACAATATACATAGACGACCTGGAAGAGGGGACAGAGTGTAGTGTAACAAAATTTGCAGATGACACAAAGATTAGTGGGAAAGCGGGTTGTGTAGAGGACACAGAGAGGCTGCAAAGAGATTTAGATAGGTTAAGCGACTGGGCTAAGGTTTGGCAGATGGAGTACAATGTCGGAAAGTGTGAGGTCATCCACCTTGGGAAAAAAAAACAGTAAAAGGGAATATTATTTGAATGGGGAGAAATTACAACATGCTACAGTGCAGAGGGACCTGGGGGTCCTTGTGCATGAATCCCAAAAAGTTACTTTGCAGGTGCAGCAGGTAATCAGGAAGGCGAATGGAATGTTGGCCTTCATTGCAAGAGGGATGGAGTACAAAAGCAGGGAGGTCCTTCTGCAACTGTATAGGGTATTAGTGAGGCCGCACCTGGAGTACTGCATGCAGTTTTGGTCACCTTACTTAAGGAAGGATATACTAGCTTTGGAGGGGGTACAGAGACGATTCACTAGGCTGATTCCAGAGATGAGGGGGTTACCTTATGACGATAGATTGAATAGACTGGGTCTTTATTCGTTGGAGTTCAGAAGGATGAGGGGTGATCTTATAGAAACATTTAAAATAATGAAAGGGATAGACAAGATAGAGACAGAGAGGTTGTTTCCACTGGTCGGGGAGACTAGAACTAGGGGGCACAGCCTCAAAATACGGGGGAGCCAATTTAAAACCGAGTTGAGAAGGAATTTCTTCTCCCAGAGGGTTGTGAATCTGTGGAATTCTCTGCCCAAGGAAGCAGTTGAGGCTAGCTCATTGAATGTATTCAAGTCACAGACAGACAGATTTTTAACCAATAAGGGAATTAAGGGTTATGGGGAGCAGGCAGGTAAGTGGAGCTGAGTCCACGGCCAGATCAGCCATGATCTTGTTGAATGGCGGAGCAGGCTCGAGGGGCTAGATGGCCTACTCCTGTTCCTAATTCTTATGTTCTTATGTTAATAAATACTGGCCAGGACCAATGTTCCCTTTAAACTGCACGACACTCTGAAGGTTCCAGCTTTTAAATAGAAAATTCTGAATATACAGAATCCTAAATGGGCCTTTAAAGGGGCTGCACGGGTCAAAAAAAAATTAGAGGGAGGATTGGCCAGAGCACCGGCCATAGGATCTTTTACATCCACCGGAGAGAGCAGATGGGGTCTCAGTTTAACGTCTCATCTGAAAGATTGCAGCTCTGACAATAGAGCACTTCCTGGAAGGAATGTAATAATATTTAGAAACTGGATAGAAGCCTTGTTTATTCATTAGGTCACTGATCCGTTGTTTATACATCAAGGAGAAAAAGAGGAAATGAGATAGACTTTCTGTAATAAATGTCGGTAATTCCAGAAAAATGAACATATACTTTGTGTGTGTGTGTGTGTGTGTGTGTAGAGAATGGCATCAGGGAGACAATACCAGTCTAAATATAGCCACTTCCATTTAATATCTTACTCGGTCTTAATGTTTCAATAACTATATTTACCACTTAAAAGGGGAAATCGAAAGCAGTACCTCATGATATTATCATCGGCTGAACAAAGCAGCCCACTAATTTGTCACATGTCAATTTCAACATCTTCATCTTTGTGCTTCCCTAAGCAACTTCTTCAGTGGGATCTAAAAGGACTGCCAGGAAATACAGGAAGCATGTTGTGTCCAGAGCAAATTCTGACCGAAATTCAACAGGAGCTGGTCTGCCAATTCCCCGCTCCGCACGGCTCCTTTTGGAAGTCCCGTTCCTTGTGGCTGCATTTTGAAGTTGCAACCCCCCCCTCCACCCCCATATCGCCTCCTTTATCGCTACCCTATCCTGGCTCCTGGTGCACAGCCCCTCCGAATGCTGTGGGAAACAGGAGAAGAAAAGTGGTTGCAAAAAGCAAAAAACAAAGGTGAAAGGAAGGTTGGAAACAAAAGCTGAGGAGAGATGAAACTGATGGGAAGAGAGAGAGAGAGAGAGAGACTACAAGTTGAGGACACAATGACATAGAAACAGAAGTGAAAGCAGAGAGAAAGAGATAAGTGGTCATCATCATAGGCGGTCCCTCGATCGAGGATGACTTGCTTCCACATGAGTTCACAGATGTTTCAATGAAAGACCCGATGTTGCAGTCCTGCACTCCAATTCAGAGGGTGGAAGATGCCTGTGCGTGGATTTTTTTTAACATGTGGTGACCGTTGCACACCAGCCACCACACGGGCTCGACAGAGCTAGGTCTTTATCCAGTGGCAAGGGTTAACCAGGACGACTGGAGACCTGCTCTGCTGCACGGACCTAGTGCGCACACATATCGCAGTGTGGGCTGGGCCCGTGCTATCCCTGCACCCTGGGCTCTTCTGGGCCCAGTACCCTCATTCACTGCACCTCCGCCACAATTTCTCGTCGCTCCTCCATCACAAACATTCGCTGCATTGCTGCCACGATCTCCTGTCGCACCTTGAATGCAAAACTCAGAAGTAGATCCTCAGGCTTTGTTTTCCCGCTATGGGGTTCTGGGCAAGATCGCTCAGCCCGGCACTCTGTTTCAGTAGTAATACAGCGAAACACAGATGCAATGCTGGGGTTACTGTGCAAACCGATCAGTGGGTCCAATCCTGGGAATCATTATATAAACCCATCAGTGGGTACAATCCCCAGGGATACTGTGTATAAACCCATCAGTGGGTACAATCCCCGGGGACAGTGTATAAACCCATCAGTGGGTACAATCCCCGGGGACAGTGTATAAACCCATCAGTGGGTACAATCCCCGGGGTTACTGTCTATAAACCCATCAGTGGGTACAATCCCCGGGGTTACTGTGTATAAACCCATCAGTGGGTACAATCCCCGGGGTTACTGTATATAAACCCATCAGTGGGTACAATCCCGGGGACAGTGTATAAACCCATCAGTGGGTACAATCCCCGGGGTTACTGTGTATAAACCCATTAGTGGGTACAATCCCCGGGGTTACTGTGTATAAACCCATTAGTGGGTACAATCCCCGGGGTTACTGTGTATAAACCCATCAGTGGGTACAATCCCCGGGGACAGTGTATAAACCCATCAGTGGGTACAATCCCCGTGGACAGTGTATAAACCCATCAGTGGGTACAACCCCCGGGGTTACTGTCTATAAACCCATCAGTGGGTACAATCCCCGGGGTTACTGTGTATAAACCCATCAGTGGGTACAATCCCAGGGGTTACTGTATATAAACCCATCAGTGGGTACAATCCCCGGGGACAGTGTATAAACCCATCAGTGGGTACAATCTCCGGGGTTACTGTATATAAACCCATCAGTGGGTACAATCCCAGACCAGGGGTTAAGGGTCTCCTCCCGGGTGAACCACAGTATTCTCGGTCACTTACCGGAGTAAATCCAGGCTTTCTGTCCGGAGTAGGGAGGCGTCCAGAGCCACCGACAGGAAGCGAGGGCTGACGTCGCGGAGGGGACGAGCGAGCTCCACCTGAATTCGGACAGAAGCCGGGGACAGCGCAGCCAGCGTGCAGCTCAGCAGACAGAGCACGAGCAACACCAGGGAGCCCATCGTCCAGCTTCAAACTCCCCAGCAGAGTAGTACCCGGGCAGGGAGAGGGATGGAGATTGACTGGCGGACAGGCTCTCGGAGTTTGAGCTCTCGTTGCGCTCCTTCTTCCTTTTCTGCACTTTGAAAGGGGCAGGCACTGCTCGGGCGGATGCTCGGCGCCGCTCTCACGAACCTCTTCAATCCGTTTCCTCGCCCTCCCACAGCAGGTTAAGGCAGTTGTCACCTGACCGATGTGGCCAAGAGCCAGCGTTGCAACCGACTGCCCTCCGCCCGAATGAAGCGCCGCCCCAACTTCTAACCACAGCCCAGCCCTGGCTAACATCTCAATTCAGTGTGTGTGTCCTGTGTGGATAAAATTTAATAACAACCCGGTAATGTGCTTTTCTTAGAGCTTCATTGACAAGTAATGACAGTAGAAGAAAAGGATTTAATTCTGAAACCATCAGCATCTTTGGGGAGGGGAGGGGGTCTCGGCAGTTCCCGGGGCTGTTCGGGAAATTTGAAAAAACTAGCGGGAAATTGGATTACAATTTGCGTTACAATTCTGCTGCTGAGTTTCACTTGATCTTTAATTCCGCACCGACTAACCGCTCCAAATGCGGACATCCTGGCGTCAAGCGGACGTTGCTTTCGGCCAGGAACTTTTCTAAGTTGGTAGCTACTGACAAATTCTTGACGCCTAGTGAGAAAAAGCCATGACTATTTTAAAATATGTTTACACTTTGATGGACTCCAAATACCAGATACACTACTGAGCAGATCATGCGGAATGGATGGATTTTCTGTTTATCCCATATGCAACCCTCAGTATATTATTTAGGCCACTGAATTATGGTGATTGAATCAATTAAACTTTTATTACACAGTATTGTAGGAGTGGTATTTTCAGGCTATGCCCCATGTGTATTTCTATGGAAATTGTAAATCAGCGATTATTATATGTTCAAGTATGTAGTTATTTTTATCTCATCTATTTTACTTCAGCCAGGAGGCAGTTATGGTGTGTCACAGTTCTGGGCAGTGGAGAGGTCAGTGTGGTTAGGGGGTGTCGAGAGGCTGGTCCTAGGAGGGGGCAGTATGGTGGATGTGGTAGTGGGTGGGTGGGAACAGTGGATTGGAAGTGTGGGAGCTTTGGGGGGGGGGGGGAGGGAGAGAGAGAGAATTGCTGTGTGTGCTCGTATTGGGAGAGGGATGTGGGAGGGGAGGAGAGGAAAAGTGGAAAGGGGGTTGTGCACTACCTTTCACAACACGTGCATTTTCACACATTACAACAGTGACTACACTTCAGTACTTCATTAGCTGTAAAGCGCTTTGAGGCGTCTGGTGGTCGTGAAAGGCGCTATATAAATGCAAGTCTTTCTTAACTTTGGGAAAAGCATGGCAATAGGGTTTTTTGTTGCTGGCAGGGTATCAGCAGATAATATAGGAAAATACTTGTTTTTTTGGGAGCAGTGAGAGCAAGGAGTCGCAAAGGGCGTGAAGGCTTGGGCACTCAGCTGTGCGCAACAGGAGAATTGTCTCGATTTGAATTATTTCCAATTGATGAACCCTCCTTGCCTCCCATTAACGTACTGGGGATTAATTTGTCTATTTTCCTTACTCCTCCCTCTTCCTTTGACCTAGTTGATCTTTTTGTAGATTGGACCAAATCTTTATACACTGATATTTGAGATGAGTTTACCTCACCTTGTCTTCTGTGATGTAAAAAGGCGCCATGCACCAGGAAAACTACCAGGTTGCTCCTTCCAAGTGAGCCAGATGGGCTGGAAGCACAAACTCTCTGCACCACTGCATTACACTGCAGAACTCTGCAGCTTTAATATCATGTTACACTTGTATTTCATCTCTGGGATCCACACACCCCAAAGCCCCTCACTAAAATATTTCAATAAACAATATTAAAAATTTCCAATACTTTATTGCACTTGCTTTTGTGTACTTTTATAAAAAGGAATGCATGTAAAGGTTTGAATAATCAAACTAATAAAATATTTCCTTGAGGCTACTTCAATTCCCTTTTACACCAACAAATGTATACACTGTAGTTGACAAATCTCAAGGTGTTGTATTTGTGCAGACAACTGCTCTGCTCTATCATACAAATCAATAAAATCGGCTGCTTAACCTAAAATCGTCCGCTTAGTTCAATCACTGTTGCAGTTACAATCGTGTACAGTACAAACAATATCTTTGTTCACTTAGTAATTGTGTGCAGTAGATACAGTCTGTAGCAGTAAGTCACCAGGCAGTCTCAGTAGATACAGACTGTGGCAATAAATCACCAGGCAGTCTCTGTAGATGCAGACTGTAGCGGTAAATCACCGGGCAGTCTCAGGAGATACAAACTGTGGCGGTAAGTCACTGGGCAGTCTCAGAAGATACAGTCTGCAGCGGTAAGTCACCGGGCAGTCTCGGTAGATACAGTCTGTAGCGGTAAGTCATCGGGCAGTATCAGGAGATACAGACTGTGGCAGTAAGTCACCGGGCGGTCTCGGTAGATACAGTCTGTAGCGGTAAGTCACCGGGCGGTCTCGGTAGATACAGTCTGTAGCGGTAAGTCACCGGGCGGTCTCGGTAGATACAGTCTGTAGCGGTAAGTCACCGGGCAGTCTCAGGAGATACAGACTGTGGCGGTAAGTCACCGGGCGGTCTCGGTAGATACAGACTGGCGGTAAGTCACCGGGCAGTCTCAGGAGATACAGACTGTGGCGGTAAGTCACCGGGCAGTCTCAGGAGATACAGACTGTGGCGGTAAGTCACCGGGCAGTCTCAGGAGATACAGACTGTGGCAATAAATCACCAGGCAGTCTCTGTAGATGCAGACTGTAGCGGTAAATCACCGGGCAGTCTCAGGAGATACAAACTGTGGCGGTAAGTCACTGGGCAGTCTCAGAAGATACAGTCTGCAGCGGTAAGTCACCGGGCAGTCTCGGTAGATACAGTCTGTAGCGGTAAGTCATCGGGCAGTATCAGGAGATACAGACTGTGGCAGTAAGTCACCGGGCGGTCTCGGTAGATACAGTCTGTAGCGGTAAGTCACCGGGCGGTCTCGGTAGATACAGTCTGTAGCGGTAAGTCACCGGGCGGTCTCGGTAGATACAGTCTGTAGCGGTAAGTCACCGGGCAGTCTCAGGAGATACAGACTGTGGCGGTAAGTCACCGGGCGGTCTCGGTAGATACAGACTGTGGCGGTAAGTCACCGGGCAGTCTCAGGAGATACAGACTGTGGCGGTAAGTCACCGGGCAGTCTCAGGAGATACAGACTGTGGCGGTAAGTCACCGGGCAGTCTCAGGAGATACAGACTGTGGCGGTAAGTCACCGGGCGGTCTCGGTAGATACAGACTGTGGCAGTAAATCACCGGGCAGTATCAGGAGATACAGACTGGCGGTAAGTCACCGGGCAGTCTCAGGAGATACAGACTGTGGCGGTAAGTCACCGGGCAGTCTCAGGAGATACAGACTGTGGCGGTAAGTCACCGGGCAGTCTCGGTAGATACAGACTGTAGCGGTAAGTCACTAGGCAGCCTCAGAAGCTCTTCTACTTCTTCTTGTAAAGCTTCAGCCTTTTCATTTAGCAGCATCTATAAACAGATAACAACCAAGAATAATTTTAAAATCCAAAACAGAAAAAGCTGGAAATCTGGGGCTCAATGAGTGCACCGACTTTGTGGGCTGAAAAGGGCGGCGATAAAGTCTCCCGATTCTGGCCGCTGTGTTGCCTCTCCCGGGGCTTGTCACGGCGTGGCCAGTCGATTGGGGAGGCGGAGCTAGGGCCCTGCGCCAGAAACAGTGCCGGCAGCTTTCCACATGCGCGTTGGAGTGTGCATGCATGCGCAGTAGCTCCTGCCCCCAGTCTCCGCATGCGTGCTGCAGCGTGGGACCCGCTGCATCCCGCCCCTATCCCGAGCTGAGTGGCCTCCCGCACAGGCCAGCCCGCTGCCTTCCCGGGCTAGAAGGCCACAACAAACAGGTTGGTGTGGGGCCCAAGCCGGGGAGAGTTTTGATCCGGGGGGGGCGGGGGAAAGAGAGTTTTGATCCGGGGGCGGGGTTTGATAACTGTGTAGCCAGTAATTTTAATGAGCTTACTCAAGACTTTCCTTAACCCTATTGATAAAAATACTTTCCTAACCAATAGAAAATACTTTCAAATACATCATAATCAATTCTTGAATATTAGATTTGGTGGAATAATTTTGCTTGAATTTTCAAAATATTTAAAAGCATAAAACAAACAGTAAATTTCCTGGCTATACGGTATAAAATATTTCTATGATGGTGGGTGAGCTTAGGCGGCTGGGAGAACATAAGAATTACAAGCAGGAGGTACTTCTATTTTTTATTTGAATATTTTGAAAAAATTATGTAAATATGTTTTGTCTCTTTTATTTTTGTAGTTTAAGCTTCCATGAATGCTTCTGTTGTATAGTAAATTAACTTTGCGAAGTTTGTCGTATGATGTCCTGTATAGCTGTTTGATCCAAGTCACATTCTTTAGTCAAGTCGTTAAGTTCTGCTGGCCTCCGATGTACCTACCTGCGCTGATTTCTTAATTCTCCGCAAGGGTATTCTGTGCGGCTACAACTGGCCACATATGCTGGCCTAAGTTAGTTTGGAGTAACTATTAGCTGTCCAAAGTTGCCTAAATGGCTAAAATGGGCGTAGGTGGCTGGTAACGCCCCCTTTTGAAAAAACCTAAACTAAACTAAAAATATCCTAACTAACTCACTTACACTGGCGCAAACTGAATGTGTAAAATGGGGATTTTTAAGATACTCCAGAAAAATCAAGTTGCTCCAAAAAAAAGAGAGCAACGCCTGACCAATTTTGAGCCCATACAGAGCAGTCAGCATTTGTAAAGAGAAAAGACAGGTTTTGATGTTTTTGGCATGTAACCTTCCTCACATTATTCTACTGGCAAAGTTCACAAAGTCCCTGATTGATCTTGACGGTGCTTCTTCTAATAATTTACACAGTACTGTAAATGCTGGTAACTCGGGCATTTCTCAATTGTACTTATGCAACTGAAGGGTAGCAGGGTTCGTTACTGATTTGGCCGTAAAATGTTTCTCCTTTTTAATGCATGCTGCAATGGGGTAAAATACTATTGGAAATACTTGGACTACAGGTTCAGTTTATTTTGTGATTCAATAATGAATTATTATGAAGGGTTGATCTCCAAGTGCAGAAGAATGTTCAAACTGCAGCATATGCCCAAAAACCGTTTTAGTACAGATAAGGAATCACTATTCTGTCTCCACCTGCAGTCAACTTGTTCCCAGGCCTCTGCAAACTGAGGGTAATTCTCCCCGAGAGAGCGTATTGCAGTTTCTCTCATGTTCATAATATGGGGACTTTATCAACTTTTCGTGCTGAACATACACAACTGCAGTCATGTTAATTCTGCAGTATCCAAATCTCACTCTGATTTGGCTGCTTCATCTCTGCTGAGGCCTAGAAAATAGGTGGCTCAGTAACGTGTCAAAATCAGCAACTGTGTATAACTATTAGTCAACCCCATCGCAGATAACATTGTGCATCATAAAGTCATATGATGTTTATTTATTTAGCAGCACGAGTAAAGGAAAGAACTTGCACTTATATCGAGTCTTTCACGTCCCAAAGCGCTTTATAGCCAATGAGGTACTTTTTGAAGTGTAGTCACTGTTGTAATGTCATAATGTTCTGGGATTGAGAAGGAATTTTGAAAGAATACTTCCAAATCCAATAAGTGCTCATGGTGCATGTGGCACAAGCACATAGGTGTGGGAGAGCTGGGTCCACGTATCTATCAGCTCAGAACAGGAGGTGTCTAATTAAAGAACTTGCATTTATATAGTGCCTTTCACAACTTCAGGACGTCTCAAAGTGCTTTACAGCCAATTAAGTACTTTTGAAGTGTAGTCATTGTTGTAATGTAGGAATTACATAAAAATGTAAACCTGTGATGTCATTGGAACTCCTGAGGTCACCTCCTTTATAGTTGGGAGTGTCACTGGTGACAGGAGAACTATATGTCTGCCACTGTGGCACTCCTTCAAAGCAACAGTGCCCTGAGGCTTCATTCGACACTCGCATCTACTTAGGAGAGTAACAAAAGTACCTCAACTGATTGCATTATCAATATCATCCAAACAATGACGAAGCCAGAAAATGGTGCTTACTTTAGCAGAGAAAACAATCTGAATAGCCTGGCGTTTGGACATATGTTCAATTGTCTTGACCAACACTTCAGGATTTGCATTAGCCAGATAAGACAAAGATTTATAACCAGCATGGTGCAACTGTCGAGCGCGAGCCTGCAAAACAAAACAGTTAAATAATTTCATACAGCATTATACATTAATGCTTTAGTGTGCTGGAATGTAATCATTTTTGAAATACGTTACTTTGTTTTTGACTTTATCATTCTAGATTCACCCTCCAGTTAGTTCCCTGTATTTAGACCGTGTTTTTGGTCAACACAGTCGAACCTCTGGACACACACAAAGACACAACACAGTGAATTAATGCATTTGAAAGCAATAATTCAGCAGTGTGGGAAGTTACCCACTGTGTAATGTTTCCTCTCTCCTTCAAACCGCCTAACCAAGACTTCCAATTTTCATCTGGCAGGCAGATTAACCCCATGGTCTCCTAGCATTGCATTTTCCTTCTTTATATCCAAATATACACTTGACCACTAAATGCACCAGATACTTAATTTCTGGGCAAACTTCATCCTGGTCTTATAACTAACTGCAGCATTTTGCAAAAATAGTTCAGATTTACAAACCTCTCGGACTCCTGATATTTCCATAAGAGGGACAAGTTCTGGTTTCACACAGTATGACAGTTTATGAGTGAGGTCTGAAAAGAGAGCCTGATATGCCCAGAACTCCTCTAATTCCTGTAGGCAGCAAAACAAAACTGAAATCAATCTTAGTTAATAAAGGAACTCTTCATATTTTATATCTGCTCCAAAAACACCATTGTTGAGATAATGTACTAATATATAAAAAAACATATATATACATATATCTCAATATGGTGCTTTTGGAACACGTCACAGCAAAGATATGTGACAACATATAGTGAAAAAATAGCACCAGCAGCAGTTTAAGCAAATGGAAAGATCAGGGTACCATTTTAATGGTGAATTTTTAAAGATTATGGCAAAAGTAACTGTGTCCTGATCAGCCTTAAGCACTGTTAAATGGATTGTAATCCCAGTAAATTGAAAGATCCCATACGGGCACTTAATACAAAGATTATTTGAGTTTTGTAACTAGGTGAACAAGTGCTTTATGTTATTTTTCAAATAGCTTCTAAAAAACAAGGCGGCAAAAGTACATTTACACTCTTAGTGCAACATAGGAACAGGAGTGGGCCATTCAGCACCTCGAGCTTGTTCCGCCATTCAATTAGATCATGGCTGATCTGTAGATCAAAAAAGAAAATTCTGTCCCAATGTGATTTTGCCCAACACTGACTCACAGAAGAACAAGTACAGGCAGTGTGCAAATACAGCATCCATAAAGTGTAAAATATATCATGTCCAAGCTTCTTTTTAAATATGTTTACAAAGTTGCTTATAAATTTGTTTAAAAAGTTTGATTTTAAAGGCAAGTTATTTGCTGGTTCACTCTTTGCAATTAGGCTACTTTTACATCTGTCAGGAGCCAATCAAGTTTAGCAATGAAAATGCACTTAATGTATTATAGAAGTTTTTCAATTACAGAAAAAAGTACAATGAAAATAAGAAATAAAGGTTTTACAAATACCTCACAGAAATGCAGCACACTAGAGGCGAAAGCTGCTGCTGAATTCAGTAAACTCTGCATAAAACCACGAGGCATGTTAAACCTCAGCGCCACAGCCCACGTGTTCATCTCCTTGAAAAGGGAGTAGAGCACCAAGGATAGGTAGAACCGGGTTACGACAAAACCATCTGCAGCCTACAGAGAGAAAAATACATTTGAATACTTGTTACTGACAACCACTTATACTCCTCAGGAGTAATGTTCCAGCGATAATCTGTAGAGATGCTATCCTGCTCCTGGATGGGATAAGTCAGCAACTATAAATCCCACTCCTCTATAACAAGTGTATTTATATACATATATAGTCAGCCAGATGGTTAACAGGGACAAATTAAATGCAAGAATCATATTCCAAAAAAGAAAACAGAATGTAACCATGACGTTTCCACACCAAAAACTGAACATTTAAGTAACTTGAACCAACTGCATAGTATTAAAATGCAAATTTGAGCTGAAATCTTAAAGCTTGGGCCTGGTCAAAGCCTGGGACCCAATTTATGAGCAGTCTATGTTAGCGGTATCAGCTGCTGAGGCTGATTCAATTCCAGCATTTAAATTTTTTTTGTTCATGAGCAACACCGTAGGATATTGACTTGTGTTCTCTCTTTTTCTGCTGAGTTTGCAAGTGCCTCAGGAAAGATCACCAAGACACTCTGGCTATTGGGTCTTTGACTTTAGCACTAATTATATGCATTGTCCTAAACATTTTCAAAAATACTAAATCTGTTAGTGCTGTTACCTCATCCTACCGCTCAGCAGAGAATATTCAGTGTTTGTCACGCAAACTATTCTGCGCTGGGCAAATACAATCTGAAGTCATGCAACAGTTGTATCCTGATCATAACTAAAATTGAGGGTCATGTATTATTTTAGTTAGGATATATTTGTATCTTATTTAACAAAGCAGAATTGGAATGGGTGTATTACAGCTTACCCTAGTTTTCAAATGTTACAGAAATCTTAATAATCCTTTGAAAGCCTGTTACTAGTTGAGACCCAATTGACAGCAATGCAAATTTCCTCAAGCTCCCTGTACCGTGTGGCAGTTCAGACCTGAATATATGGAGCTAGGTCACAGATCAGCCATGATCTCATTGAAATGGCGGAACAGGCTCCAGGGGCTAAATGGCCTACTCTTGTTTCTAATTCCAAGCCAGTAAGTGAGGCTGGAGATCATTTATTTCCACAGATAATAAAATAGAATTTCAATAAAGGAGAAATCATGGGCTAGACTTTCCATTTTTACCGCTACCGCCCATATCTCGGCAGTATACTCTTCTCGACTTTTCAATACCGCCCGAATACCGCCAAGATCTGAAACCGCTAGTTCCAGCTTTTTCCCCCTAAGGTAGTGATAGCGGTCGGGCGGGAGCGGTATTTTATCCTCGTGGAAGGCTGGCGAACTTGGCAATGGTCTTACTGCGCATGCGCGTTTTTTTTCTTCTTTTTCCCGTGATTCAGGGGTCAGCCCATGCATGCGTAGATGAGGAAGGGGGGGGGGGGCGGGGAAAAGAGAGGGAGAGAGAGAAAGAAAAGATTGACTGGCAGCCTGTTTGGAAATCATCTCTGTTTCCAGTTTTTGTGGGGCTTTTCTACATAATATACATTAATATATAATGGATAGTAGTGCAGATCAGTTGATGGTGGAGGCCAAGATAGGAGGGAGGAAGAGGGCAAAGCGTTTCACAATGGATGCCCAAGTTGCCTTGGTCCATGAAGTGGAAGCACGGTGGGACCAATTGACCCGGGATGGCCACAGAAAACCCACCGTGGCTGTGTGCCAGCGAATATGGGCAGAGATTGCCGAGACAGTGTCCTTGGTTGCCCAAGTCCGTCGGGGGCCAGTCCAGTGCTGCAAGCGCTGGAACGACCTTGTTTCTGCCGTGAGAGTAAGTAATAACTTTAATAATGCACTGACTCATTACTTAAATTATAAATCTGCCATATTGTGATGTTAATCTTGGTAAGCTTAGTGTTACGCATTATTTACTATCAACGATGTTATTATATTGTTTTCCTGTAATAAGATGTGTTCACTTGCATGCCAATGGTGCATTAATAGGACATTGTTGAAAGGCGTTGAGGATGGGTAATGGTGGATGTCTATCTGTGTGCTGCGTACTAGTACCTGGGCAATTATCTTATACCATGATATTATCATCTTTCCAGAAAATAAAAATCGCTTTCAATCGCGGTGAACGTCGGCGCACCGGAGGAGGGCTGGCAGTGCTGGAACAGCTCACGGATCTTGAAGAGCAGGCCGCAGCCCTACAGGGGCACATGATCTCTCGGCCACTCGGGGGGGGGGGGGGGGGGGGGGTGTAGATCCACCACGCAAGTCACGCATAAGCCCCTGGCCGTGCAGCGTTCATGTAATATAGTCATGTGAACATAATGTATAAATGATGCTAAATGATGTAATGTAATGCTGGGACCATGCCATTCAGTCTCTGTAAATTCTGTTCATATTCATTGCATCTCGGCGATATATACATATGTCTGCACAATGTAAGCGCCCTCCCCTCCCCTTCTGCTGACCTCTTCTGTTCTAGTTGCCCAGGCACATGAGCATGCAGAGCCAATTCTAATTCAACTGGTTTTGACCGGTCGAAGAAAACACCGAGGACGATGATGATGATGACGACGACGACGACGACACCATACAACTTTCCGACCCCCCTCAAAAGATGTGCCGTTGAGGGGGGGGGGGGGGGGAGGGCGGGGGCGGGAACTGAAGAGTCCATTATACCTGCGACCGCCTCTTCCTCAGGCGAATCAATATTTCATGGATTCGTCTCCGAGGATGTAGCGGGACCAAGCGGTATGCAGCAGGGCACATCGAGTGGTACAGCCCCCGTGCCTAATCCACGAAGGCTGATTTGGCAGGGGAGGCGTGCTCGAAGACAGGCAGACGCCGACCTGGACAAGGTTGTGCTGTCTAGGGAGAGTGTCGCCATTGGTCGAGAGCTCCTCCAGGCAATTGGTGGACTAGCTGGAAACATTGCCATGCAGTCAGCACGCCAATCGGAGGACATGGCGGCGCTGATGTGGGGAACCACCGATTCCGTTGATGCCAGGCAGCAGACGCTGAAATCGGTCTACAGCACTGAACCCCAAGGTGTCGTACCACCACTGCCAACAGCACATGGGAGTCAGGAGCATGGCAATACTTCTGACTCCGAAGATGGGTCGTCAGACCCTCCCTCTTCTTCAGATTCCCCACACATGATGCCGTCACCGTCACTCCCTCCCCCCTACAGCAGCAGCACTCGAGGCGTGCTCGAAGACAGGCACAACGCACTGGTCCCAACTAGGGCAGGGTCAGGGGTACGGGTAATGACAAAAAACAATTGGGGGTAAGGTGGAGGGGGGGGTAAGAGGCGGTGGGAATGGTGGCCACAGGTAGATTTGTTGGTGGGTTGGGGGGGCCTGTTTATATTCAAAAATTGTTAATTTTTAATGAAAAATTGTTTACTGTTTGGGGGGACATTGTGGGTGTTTTTTTTTTTAAAATGAAAAATTATTGAATGTTGGGGAGGCCGTTGTGGGTTTTGTGGGTTTAATGTTTAATGTTTTCAATCTTGTTGCTTTCATGTTTACATTTTGTTGCACATTTACTTTATAAAGATTTATTTATTATTTATGAATTTATTTCAAAAGAATCATTTTTCATAATTTAGAAAATTTTATTCAACTTAACAATTATTGTGCAGTGTCTCACTCACTTTTACAAAATAAGGGGTTAATAATCAATAAAAGGGTTGCAAACAATAGCCAGGCAAGGTTTAAACTTAATTCTCACCGTTCAAGCAAAGCATTCATTGATGAGCTGCTGACGTAACAGTTTTGCTGCTGCGTAACTACCATGGGGTTTCTGCTGCAGTGTAGGGGTGGGTGGTATCATTAGCTCATCGCCAGATTCCTGCTCTTCCTCCTCCGCTTCTTCCTCGTCCCCTCTATTCTTAGGTGGTCCTGTAGTCCCCTGTGGTAATTCCCTGTCCCCTTCTGATTACTAAGTTATGCAACATGCAACACACCACAATGAACTCCGCGACCTGCTCAGTGTGGTTTGTAGGCTGCCTCCAGAGTGGTCCAAGAATCTTAAGCGCTGCCTCAGCACTTCAATTGTCTTTTTGACTACATTGCATGTGGCTATGTGGTTGTTATTGTATCGATGCTCAAAATCTGTCTGGGGCTTACGGAGGAGGTTCAAGAGTCAGGTGGCAAGGCTGTATCCTTTGTCACCAAGCATCCAGCATTGACCTTGTGGCTCTTAAAAGGAGGTCTGAGACAGTGTTCTCACGTAAGATGTGTGCATCATGAATGCTCCCTGGAAAATCGGCATTTACTGCCATGACTATTTGATTGTGGTCGACAACAAGCTGCACATTCAGGGAGTGGAATCCCTTTCGGTTCCGAAAGACCTCTGCATCCTCTAAAGGTGCTCGCAGGACAATGTGCGTACAGTCTATTGTACCCTGGACCTTAGCGAAGTTTGCTATTCTCGAGAAACCCAAAGCCCTCTCACTCTGTACCTCCCTGGTCATTGGGAAGTTTATAAAGTCAAACCTTCGTGCTTAAAGCACTTCTGTCACCTGCCGAATGCAGCAATGTGTGGTGTGCTGAGAGATGCAGCAAATGTTGCCAGCTGATGCCTGAAAGGAACCCGATGCATAGAATGAAAGTGCTGCAGTCACCTTAACCTCAATGGGCAGTGCTGTCCTGGTGGTGCTGGTAGGCTGCAGGTCTCCCTTATGAGCTGGCATAACTCCTTTCGGAAGCGCAGCCTTCTAACGCACGCTGAATCGGACAGGTCTAGGTATGACCGCTTATGCCTGTAAATGCATTGGGTGCAAGGTCTCCTCCTCAGCAGTCTACCACCTCTTTGATTGGGCATATAATGCTCTTCAATGAACCTTCTCCCATCTCTATTCTGCAGCATGTAATTAGTTAGCAATATTGGCAGAGAAACTGCGCGGGCCCCATTCCTTTAAAAGTCCTCTAAACTGTCATATAAATTTATTCAATTTCCTTAAACAGCCAAAAACTTAATCCAGATAGACTACAATACCCTCAGATTATGAGCAATGATTTCAAACACCCTTAAAAATCCACTCACTAATGACTTTACTGCTCCCTCCAACTTGAAGCAGCCTTTTCTTCAAGTTCATCCGTTTAAAACTTGCCGTCCATACTGCTGGGTTAAGGTCAGGTGAGTGCAGCTTTTTCAGGTACATTATGCCGGCGGTAATTTGGGTGAATTGTCGAATTTAGTAACCGCTGTTAATTTGGGTGGTGCACGTTGAAGTACTTGGAAAATCAGCTAAAACAAATGGGCAGGTGGTACCATTTACCGCCGGCAGTAATAGACTGCCAAAATTACCGCCGGCGATATATGGGCGGTAACTGGGCGCTAGTTTCCACTTTATGCAAGAAATGGGCAGTAATGGCTTCCTTAACGGAAAATGGACGGTAAATGGGCGGAATGTTGCCCGAAGTCTAGCCCCATGTTCTGTAAGAGTCCCCAGTTAAAGAAGAAAGAACTACATTTTACATAGAGCTTTTCACATCCTTAGGACACCCTAAATTGTTTCACAACTAATTACTTTTGAAATGTAGTCACCATTGTTACATATTTGTGCACAGCAAGGACCCTGAAACAGCAAATGAGATAAATGACCAGTGTGTTGTTGTTTTAGTTGAGGGAGAAATGTTGGCCACGATACTGGGAGAACGCACTGTTCTCAAGAGTGCCACGAGATCTTTCATGTCCACTTCTCTTTACGATACGTCACTGACTGTAACACGATATAATGGTTTCAAACAGTGTTCACAGCTTTCCCTCTGATTGATAGGGGAACTAGCTCATTAACAAATCTGAAATATTCTGATTGCATGAGCACTCTGTTTCCTTTTGTTTTCTCAGAGTTTTGACCCAAAATAACAGAAAAATAAAAGTAAAACATCTGTGGTCCCTCTCTAATACGAGGTAGAATGTGGAACTTGCTACCACATGGAGTGGTTCAGGCAAATAGCATATATGCCTTTAAGGGGAAACTAGATAAGTACATGAGGAAGAAAGGAATAGAAGGATATGTAGATAGGGTTTGATGAAGTACGGTGGGAGGAAGCTTGTGTGAAGCATAAACGCCAGCATAGACCAGCTGGTTGAGGGCCAGGACACTGGAAAAATTCCCTGCTCTTCTTTGAATAGTGCCATGGGATCTTTTACACCCACTTGAGAGGGTAGACTGGGCCTTGGTTTAATGTTTCATCCAAAAGTCAGTACATCCGACAATGCAGCACTCCCTCAGTAGTGCACTGGAGCTTTAGCCTAGATTATGTGCTCAAGTCTCTAGCATGGGGCTTGAACCTACAACCTTCTGACTCAGTGGCAAGCATGCTACCACCGAGCCAAGGTTGACACCTGACAAAAATCTCGTTGAATGGTGATCTAATACCCTTAAGGGGGCATGTGGTATCAGCACCGACAGCCTCTGAAACAAATATAACTACCAGAAGAGTTTAAATTTTAGGACACTTCTTTCCTGGCTGCGCGAAAGGTCGGGGTTGAGTTCAATGTTATTTTTAAAAATTAGTTCTGTTGTGTATCTGTAAAGCATGCACTCCCATGTTCCGCCACCAGGGAGCTCATCCCTGAAGTCCGAAGGGACCCCAGCATCCCTTGGGAGCACTGTATACAAGCCGGCCCCTAAGGCATGTTCCTCACTCTGGAGTGGCTTATTAAAGACTGAGGTCACTGTTACTTTAACCTCCCTGTGTGCAGTCTCATCTGTGTTAGAAACACAATAAGTTCTTGGGATGTGATTGTCACTGGCAAGGCCGGCATTTATTGCCCATTGCTAGTTGCCCTGAGAAAGTGGTCGGGGAAAATCTTCTTTCAAACTTTGAGGAATTTACTTTTGTCAGGAATTGACAAAGGATAAAGGCTCGGGATTCTCATCTTGGATGTTTGGATGCCAGGGGCATGTCTCGCTCATACATCTCAACAGGGCAGATTTTAGTCTTACCTTCCTGACTGCTTGACCAGATGCTTTCTTTGTAAGGAAGCTCTCTGGTACACCCACAGTGGCAAAGACCTTCTGCTCAACAACATCCAACTGATGAAACTAGAATTGGAATAAAACATTTATTGAAATCATTCTTCATCAAACTGCTGTAAAATTAGTACAAGATTAAATACTTCTTTGCACTTCACTAGGACCAAAGAGACAATAACACCCCTATCGGAAGCACTGATAACAGACTCTAAAATTTGGACATGCAGTGGATCTTTCATTAAAATTGTAAGCAGACTACTGTGAGTGAGAGAGGAATCTAGTGTTCATATATAAATACAGCCAATAGTAATTTCTACTTCATAATGTTTAAAGCTTTCCACTGACATTGTTGTGAGTTCAATGTTATTTTTTTAAATTAGTTCTTGGGATGTGATTATCACTGGCAAGGCCAGCATTTATTGCCCATTGCTAGTTGCCCCGAGAAAGTGGTGGGCTTTCTCCTTGAACCGCTGCAGTCCATGTGGTGTTAATGTTCCCACATGGAGTTAGGTAGGAAATTCCAGGATACTGACCCAGCGGCGATGAAGGAACAGTGATACATGTCCAAGTTAGGATACTGTGCGAGTTGGAGGGGAACTTGGAGTTGATAGTATTCTTTCTTGGTGGTATATGTGATCTAATGGAATAGTTCATGAGAAAAGATAAGGTCCGCATCACTCTGGCATTAAATTTGATATTGTCGTTTCAGGATTTTGAATTTTTGGACACTGGACTTAAAATAAAACTAGGGCAGACTACAGTACCAGTATCTCCCTCTGTATCTCCATCCTTTTAACTAGAATAGAGCAGGAGTAATTGGTCCGGACTACAGTATTTATATCTCGAGCCTCTCTCTCCCCAATACATTTACATTCTCCACACATTCATTCTTGATTATGCTCACAGTTTACACACAGACTGTCCACAAAAGTTCCTTTCTTTGTTCATAGCTGGACAGCAGGCTTAAAGAATCGATGAACAATCATATCAATAGATGGGGCAGTAAGAAAATGGGGAGCAGAGAGTGGATGTCGTGGGGGCTGTGGAAAAGATGTTGTAATTTTCCTCCCAATATTCTGCCCTTTCTGCCTAACTCGCACCAAGTCCCGCTCACCCATCACCCCTGTGCTCGCTAAACTACATTGGCTCCCCGTTAAGCAACGCCTCAATTTCAAAATTGTCATCCTTGTTTACAAATTCCTTCATGGCCTTGCCCCTCCCTATCTCTATAATTGCCTCCAGCTCCACCCTCTCCCCCGCTGAAATGTCTGTGCTCCTCTAATTTTGCCCTCTTGAGCATCCCTGATTATAATCGCTCAGGCCATGCCTTCTGTTGCCTAAGCCCCAAAGCTCTGGAACTCCCTGCCTAAACCTCTCTGCCTCTCTTTCCTCCTTAAAACATACCTCTTTGACCAAGTTTTGGTCACCTGCGCTAATTTATACTTATGCGGCTCGGTGCCAAATTGTTTTATCTCATAATACTCCTGTGAAGCACCTTGGGACGTTTCACTAAGTTAAAGGCACTATATAAATACAAGTTGTTGTTTCCTTTTCTCCAAACTTTCGCTGAGTTAAGCACTGGTCAGGCACTGGTCACCCTTTAGTACCTCACCCAAGTGCCCATATTTCATCAATGAATCCATGAGTGGTTGAGGCAGAAACTATGTCAACAATGTTCCTTCTAAATTTTTTGGGGTAGTGTAACCCCTTTAATGGGCTGCCGCGCAGCTTAAAGGGAACATTGCATGTGAATATTCAAGATTAGATTGAAGAAGTGGATGAAGGTTAAGTGGTTAAAGGGACATGGGAGCAGGATTGGTAAATGTGATTTGCTCGTGTAGAAGGTAAACGGTTGGGTCAAATGTTTGTGTGTTGTACCCGCAATGTATTTCTATGTAGTGAGTGTCAAACATTTATAAAAACAAAATGGCACACAACTCCTCCTCACATTGGACCCACAGCAAAGTTTTACAAAACTCTGACACCTAATGGTGACTGCTAGGTTCTAAGAAATTTCAACAGATATTATACACAGTAATGCTCAATGAAAAACATTTGTAGAAGCCACAATAATGTGTGAAATGTCCTTCTGAACCATATTTACCAAACTATAATCTTACTGGAATATGTATGCACAAGTGTTGAAAAATGATGAGATCCATCAGCTGTCAGAATTTTAAAGGTGTACTACATTGTGAATTTCCTGAACTCGCTTGGATGCTAATACTGCAACATGTAATACTGTAGAATTGAGGCATTTCAGCACAGAATTAAACCACTATGCCTACGCCAGCGACACATGAATTATCTACTATGCTCTTATTTCTCTTCTCTTTGTCTGCTTCCCTTAATATTTTTCTTGGCGTGTTTATCCAATTTCTTCTTAAATCCTATTTATTTGGCATCAGTAGCCACTTTCAGTACAGCATTCCATATTCTAAAAGCACTTTGCATGAACAAACACTTCTCCCCTTTTCTTTATGTTTCTCATACTAACCCTAACCTTATACCCTCTTGTTCCCAAATCACCAGTGAAAAGAATGTTATTTATGCTCTCAAACCTTTCAAAATTTCTATTAGATCCCCCCCTTATCTCCCGCTGCTCTAGTAAATGCACCTCTAGTTTTTCCAAGTCTCCCTTTGCCAGTATTAAATTAAAGGACACACTGACATTTTGTTTAATTTTGTCCTTATGGACACAAGAGTATGAGGTGAGGTGAGGATACCGACTCAGATGTAGTGTTTGTGTAACTGTGAATGGCACACCAAATCCTCATACCTTACCTGCCTAAAATAGATCATCCAGTCTGGAGTACACTGGGATACCATATCATAAGGTGTTACCAGGTAGATGAGGTGAAGGTAGTTACCAAGCACCAACCCCTCCAAACTTTTCTTCAAATCCATGTTTAAAGTATCACAGTATTCCAAGTCTATTGATCCTAGAGGCAAACCAATATATTAGTGAACCTGTCCAGTACAGAGCGGTGATCTCATTGAAAAGTATAGCATTCTTGGAGGGCTTGGACAGGGTAGATGCTAAGAGGCTGTTTCCCCTGGCTGGAGAGTCTAGAACTGGGGGTCACAGTCTCAAGATAAGGGGTCGGCCGTTTAGGACTGAGATGATGAGAAATCTATTTACAGAGGGTTGTGAATCTTTGGAATTATCTACCCCAGACCTGTGAATGCTCAGTCTGTTATGTATGTAAACATTACCAATGTGTAAGACTTGCCACCAGGGGGCGCACATGTGGGAGACCCAAGGGTCACCTGCATGCCCTGGGCAAGCAGGTATATAAGGCAGTCCGCCATGCTGCTTCCTCACTCTGGAGTTATATTAAAGAGACAAAGGTCACAACAGTTTGAGCTTACAATATACAGTCTTGTGGAGTTATTCTGAACATATTCAAGTGAATATATTCAAGACGGAGATTGATAGATTTTTGGGCACTAAAGGAATCAAGGGATATGGACATCGGGCAAGAAAATGGAGTTAATGTAAAAGTTCAGCCATGATCTTATTGAATGGCGGGGCAGGCTCGAGGGGCCGTAAGGCCTACTTCTGCTCCTATTTCTTATGTTCTTACGTGCACAGCAGATCCAGACCAATATATAGTAGGAAATCTGCCCAGTGAAGCCTCGGTTAAATGCACAACACTTGTCAGAAGAACATTCTCCTTGAAGGAAAAAAGAATGCTTTCTCAAGAGGAGTTCCCTGCACTTCAATTCCTAGATTTTAAATGTTCAGATGCTGCCAAATAAGCGAGAGGTTAGACACTGAAAATGTGAGTGCCTGGCTCACCTTTAAAAGTAGCGTGACCCAGCTTCGTGACTTCCAGCTTGTGGTACATTTCCTCCCCATCGCTACTACTTGATATTTTGCCGTTTATTAAACCTTTTTCCATCAACGGTTCCAGTGCTTGTTCTATGACTTCCAAAAAGTTTTTCCCTTTGAAGAGGTGTTGCTGCTGCACACCAAGCAGAGTGCCAGCCATGAACTCAACAATTTGATCAAGTGTCTGGGCAATCTTTGGGGGGAGAAAAAATACAAATTTAGGTAAATGGTCAAGCTGAACTGCCACTTTTTATACAGCAGACAATGATCCAATGTTACCTCACATTGCAAAACACTTTTATTTGATTTTCCAACAAAAGCAAATTGTTCTTTGACACATTGAGTTATTTATTCTTTAGAAAAGCTGAACTTAACACAACATACTTTAGTTTAGTTTAGTGAAAACTGTTGTAAAGGTAGTCTTTACAATTACAAACTGTTTAAAATGAATTTGGGGATCTCGATGTATAATTAATAAATGTGATTAAAAACTTGTTTCATTCCAAAGCAAAACCTAAGTGATCTGTTACCACAATGAAGGCAGCTGTAATCAAGATTAAACTAAGTACAATATTCACTTGGGACATAAAAGTGGTTTAAAACAACGTAAACAAAAGAAAAGCAAAATACTGTGGATGCTAGAATCTGAAATAAAGAGAGAAAGTGCTGGAAACATCAGCATGTCAAGCAACATCTGTGGAGAGAAACAGAGTTAACGTTTCAGGTCTGTGACTCTTCATCAGAACGGGAAAAGTTCGAGATGTAACAGATTCTTAAGGAAGTGCAGTGGCAGTGAAAGGGGGGGTGGGGGGGGGATGGAAAGAACAAAAGGGAAGGTCTGTGATAGGGTGGAAGGCAGGAGAGATTAAGAGACAAAAGGGATGATGGGCAAAAATGAGATGGTAATGGAACAAGTTAAGAAACAAAAGATGAGTCTAGAAAACAAAGTCGCTGGGACCCCGAATCATACATGAAACATGCATAAGCCACATGAATAATAAATCTTTTACAATAAATCTTTATAGTGCGAGGACAACGTAATGATATTATACAGTTATGTAGAGGCACTATTTAAACAGTATCCTCAGTGTGTGGTTTTACTTTTCCCAAATTTAGTCCATCATCTCAATCCCCCAACCACTTCAAGAACATGTTACATTTTTACTGACAACCTGGTGCCATGATTTCTTCCTTCTGCTGGGGAAGAGTATGACCTGAACTACCACTTTCTATATAGCTGACAAAGACACAATCCTGCCCCACGTTGCAAAATATTTTTGTTCTTCTGTTCGGATCATAATAATAATCCTGGTTGCTGCTAATCTTGCAGTCAATATATATTACAATTGTTATCACAAAAGGGAAGGGGACAAGCCAGTTAAATATAAACTAGTTAGATTAATGTTGGCAGTAGGCAAACTGCAAGAGGGTCTAGCCATTTCTCTTTAGCGTTCAACAGCACCACCATTGCCTAGCCTCCAATCATCACCATCAACATCATGGCATTTTCCATTGACCAGAAGCTTAACTTGATCAGCTACATCAACACCATGGCTTCCTGGGTAGGGCAGAGGCTGGATACGAGTACTGAGTAGCTCTCCTCTTGGCCCCTCAAAACTTCGCCAAGGCTTAAGTATGGAGTGTGCTACCATACTCACTACTCTCCTGGATGGTTCACTTGCAGCAATACTCAAGATGCTCAACACCGTCTCAGTTCAGCAAAGTTTGCTTGATTGGTGCCCCTGTCACTGGACTCAATATCTACCCCTCCACCACTAGCGCACCGTGGCTACAGTATGTACAATCTACAGAATGCACTGCAGCAACTCACCAAGCTTACTTCAACAGCATTTCCCTGCCCTGTGACCTCTACCGCCAAATAAGACAAGAGCAGCAATGTCACAGGAACACGATCAGCTCCAAGTTCCCCTCCAAGTCACATGTCATTGTATATATACCAATGGCTCAGTTGGTAGTACCCTCACTTCGGAGTCAGAACTTTGTGGGTTCAAGTCCCACTCCAGAGACTTGAACACAAAATTCCAGGCTGACACACTAGTGCAGTGCTGAGGGAGTGCTGCACAGCCATCTTTTGGATGAGACATTAAACTGAGGCCCCGTCTTCCCTCTCAGGTGGACGTAAAAGATGCCATGCCACTATTTTGAAGAAGAGCAGGGGAGTTTTCTCCGGTGTCCCAACCAATATTTATCTCTCAATCAACATCACTAAAACAGATTATCTGGTCATTATCATATTGCTGTTTGTGGGACCTTGCTGTGCTCAAATTGGCTGCCACATTTCCTGCATTACAACAGTGACTCCACTTCAAAAGTACTTCATTGGCTGTAAAGCGCTTTGGGACGTCCGGTGGTCGTAAAATTAAAAGCAAGTCTTTCTTTCATTCATTGTAGCTGGGTCAATATCCTGATATTCCTTACTGAACACCACTGCGGCAGCACTATCACTACAAGCACCGCAGCAGTTCAAGGAGAAGTCCTGCAATCACCTTCGCAGCACAGAGATGGGCAATAAATGTAGCCTTGCTGGCATCGCCCATCATCCAAAACAAATTTTAAAAGGCTATGTTGATATTATATGAAGAGGGGTGGGAGGAGGTGTATAAGGTGCATAGACCAGTTGGGTCAAATGGCATGTTTCTTTGTTGTAAATTCTATGTAACTGGAAATCTTACTGAGATAGCTCACGAAGACTGAGAAGCTTATACTAATGTACAGTTGAGTGCTCTTTTGAGATTTGGTTTAAGACAAATTGTGGAATCAGTAGAAGAGCTTGACTCCCAATTTATTCAGGTTATATTTAATAGACAAGTGTCTGATGTGGTCACAGGGTGTTTTCAGTATAGCATTCCTCAGCACTTGCATCTCTCACATTAATGACACAAAAAACTCCAATTATGAATATGATTTTGACACCAACAACTTGCATTTATATAGCGCCTTTAACGTAGTGAAACATGCCAAGGCGTTTTACAGGTGTATTATGAGACAAACATTTTGGCATCAAGCCACATAAGGAGAAATTAGGGCAGGCTTGATCAAAGAGGTAGGCTTTAAGGAGTGTCTTGAAGGAGGAAAAAGAGGTAGAGAGGGGGGGGGTTTACGTAGGGAATTCCAGAGCTTAGAGCCTAGGCAACAGAAGGCACGGCCACCAATGGTTGAGCGATTATAATCAGGGATGCTCAAGGGGGCAGAATTCGAGGAGCGCAGACATCTCAGGGCTGGAGGAGATTAGAGAGATAGGGAGGGGCGAGGCAATGGAGGGATTTGAAAACAAAGATTAGAATTTTGAAATCGAGACATTGCTTAATTGGAAGCCAATGCAGGTCAGCGAACACAGGGGTGACGGGTGAGCGGGACTTGGTGCGAGTTAGGACACGGGCAGCTGAGTTTTGGATCACCTCTAGTTTATGTAGGGTAGAATGTGGGAGGTCAGCCAGGAGTGTGTTGGAATAGTCAAGTCTAGAAGTAACAAAGGCATGGATGAGGGCTTCAGCAGCAGATGAGCTGAGGCAAGGGTGGAGACGGGTGATGTTATGGAGGTGGAATAGGCAGTCTTAGTTATGCTGCGGATGTGTGGTCGAAAGCTTATTTCAAGGTTAAATATGACACCAAGATTGCGAACAGTCTGGTCAAATAGGTTATTGCTTCTGCTAAAATAGCAGAGAGGAACTTCGGAAAGGTACATTAGTCATTCCTACACTCATAATCCATGGTGTAAATACTGTACCAATGCTTATCATCTCTTCAGAAGAACATGATTTTGTTTGACTGGACAGTACATGTAGTTAAAAACAGGAACTAGTTAGAACCTAACACCAGTTTAAGTGAACAGTGCCCATATACTGCGACATTTTTACAGTATGTAATGTGATATGTACCTTTAGACCAATCAGTGATAATAGCAGATCTTTAATTCCTTTTTCATTTCCATGTATAAGATTGCTGTAGCAACCTTCCAAAGGTCTACTTACTAAGTCTGTAACCTGCAGATGGAGAGGCAAAAACATATAACGTTGTAATAATTTGGTTAATGCAGAGCATCATGCAACAATGTATGTGTGAGTAGCAGTTGTGACTTGTGATCCACCACACAAGATTCCTAATTCCCAACCTTGGTCAGCCATTTCACGGGAAACATCAGTCAGAGGAAATGTGGTTTTCCTGACATAAGGAAAGTTGTGGAGCTCCTTATGTGCACCTCCTGATGACTAGCTTAGTAGTGGTTGTAGCACCAGCCTAGGGATAGGTCTCTCAATAGCAAAACATAAGTGGATAAAATAGCATGGAGTTTCCAGTTTGGGCGCAAATTGCGCCCCAAATTGTGCTAATTTTGAGAAGTGTTTTTTTCCCCTCAAGTTTCTGCTCAAACTCATTGGCATATCAGCGAACATAAAATCTGCCATGAACCAGCGCAATTGGGGACAGTTTTAGAACGTAATTAAAAAAATATATACTTCTTGGTGTATTTAAGAGTGGTAACTGGGTGCAATTTGATTAATAGCTGAAAATGGGTTTATCACAAAAAATAAGCATTTTTAATCAGACCATCTAGTTCACCACCTGTGTGTAACCCGATTTTAAATGACTGAAAATGACTTTTAAAAAAAACTATACAGAACCATTTACTAGTTATATTGGTATACAGTGGTCAGTTTCTTAGTAAATTTTTGAAAAATTCTAAAGGTTTTAAAATGTGCAGTTTAGTGTCCTCGCTTCTGAACAAATCTTAATTTTAAGAGCCTCCGTGAAGGCCCACTACCGGCGCATTTAGCATAAATTCGCAATGGTGATTAATTCAACCTGGGGATGCGGCCAGTTTTATGGGCGGTGTTGGCTTCCAGCGCGATGTTTCGTAAACTGGTGCAGAAGATTGCGGATACTCAATTTACGCTGGACGTAATTTGAGCTTGAAATTCGTCCATCTTTTGTGCTAGATTGGCCAAGTTCGGGCGAAAGGCACTGAAAATAACCATGCAACCTAGCGGAAACTCCAGACCAATCATTTTAAATAGAAGGAAAGTATTTTAGATTAGTTTAGAATTGTACATTCCAAAATTCAGTTGCCACTGCAAAGGCTGGATGCTGGTAGGAACATCAGACAAGAGGAGGGCATTCAGCTGCTCAAGCCTGTTCCACCATTCAATTAGATCTTGGCTGATCTGTACCTCAACTCCATTTACCCGCCTTTGTTCCATATTCCATAAGATTCTTATCCAACAAAAATCTATCAATCTCAGTATTGAAGATTTCAATTGAACCCCAGCATCCACAGTCTTTAGGGGGCGAGCTGGTTCCAAATTTCCACTCGCTTTTGTGTGGAAAAAGTGCTTCCCGATTTCCCTTCTAAATAGCCTTGTTCTAATTTGAAAATTGTGCCGCCTTCTCCTGGATACCCCACCAGAGGAAATAGTTTCTGTATATCTACCCTATCAACTCCCTTTGTCATTTTAAACACTGTGATTGGACCATCTCTCAATTATCAACTCAACTAATACTCAAGGGAATACAAGCCACGTTAAAGGATTACATGATGAGACCAGGTTGCATTAAGTCCTGATATCGTTCTGGTGAATCTGCACTGTACCCCTTTCAAAGCCAAATTGTCCTTCCAGAGATTCCGTGCCCGAAACTGAACGAAGTGCTCCAGATGGACCTGACCAAGACGCTGTACAACTGAAGCATCACTTCACTTTTGCATTCCAACCTCCTTGGGATAAAGGCCAAAATTCCATTCGCCTTTTTCTTACTTTTGTACCTGTGCACGTTGTTAGTGATTTGTGTAGGTGGGCACCTAAATCCCATTGCACCTCCACAGCTCCTAGTCGCTCACCATTTAGAAAATATTTTTCTTTCTTGGATCCAAAGTAGATGACTTCACACCTCTCCACATTGAACTCCGTCCGCTACAGTTTTATCCACTCACTTAAGGGTAGAAATTCGGCTGTTTAGCGCCACCCGTTAGTGTCACAGAGTGGCGCTGAGGAGCCACTAAACACCTACTGTGTGCTGCCTGCGCCTGCTGTGAACTTCAGTGAAGGTTTAGCGGCGGTGCTGGCAGATTGCGCTGCGCTCGCTAGCGCCGCCCACTCCGTGATGTCACCGAGTGTGTAACGCTGCCGTAGTACCGCTTCACTCTTTCGCCTAACGTAGCGCCTAGCGCAGACACCAGCAGGGGAAAGCAGTCGGTACAGCGACGACTCTGGGACTATATCGTCCGGAGAGAGCAAGGTAAGTGCTGAAATGTAAGTTTTTAAACTTCTATTTATTTGTTGCAGCAGTGGGGAAATGTGGGTGAGGTTAATTGAAATTTTCATCAAGATGGTTTTTTTCATCTTCAGGTGCTAGGATACCAGTGTCCTAGTGCCAAAAAATTGAGTAGGCCTCAGGCGCTACCGTTTTGTTAGCACCTCAATAGTATAGAACGCTTCTCTTAGCGCTCCACTCTCTTCTTGGGGTGAAACAACTGAATATCGCACTTTGAGGTGGTAGAAACTGTCCGGCACTAAAGGTAGTGCCCCAGTGATGTCATCGCCTCAATTTTGGCCCCTTAGGAACTTCCTGCTCCCATCCACAGAACTTACTGTCTCTCCTTACTTAGTACTTAGGAGTGCGGGGAGGAGCAGCGCCAGCGGCAGTCCAGGGTCAGCGGCCTACAAAGGCCCAGCGGCAGTCCGGGGTCAGCGGCCTACAAAGGCCCAGCGGCAGTCCAGGGTCAGCGGCCTACAAAGGCCCAGCGGCAGTCCGGGGTCAGCGGCCTACAAAGGCCCAGCGGCAGTCCAGGGTCAGCGGCCTACAAAGGCCCAGCGGCAGTCGGTGAGCGAGCAGTGCGGGGAGGAGGGACAAGAAATCAAAAAGTGACGTCACAGCCAAGCTGGTAAGTGGTTGGCTGATCGGCTGGTGAGTATATCGCTTTGATTTTGTGTTCTAATAGATAAGAGGATAAATTACTAAATAGCTGTTTAGTGTGTGTAGTGGGAGTCAGTGTTTTTGCTGGGTAATTTAAGGGTATCTAGTGGGATGGCAGGGCAGCTCGTTCAAACGGAATGCAACACCTGTGCCATGTGGAAATTCCTGGATGCTTCCCGCAACGGGGATGATCACATGTGCAGGAAGTGTCTCCAGCTCCTCCAACTCGAGCGCCGAGTCTCGGAGCTTGAGCGAGGACTGGAGGCACTGAGGAGCATCCGAGAGAACGAGAGGTACGTGGATAACACGTTTCAGGCGTTGGTCACCCCACAGATTAAAAGGGTACAGGAGGATAGGGAATGGGTGACCGTCGCACTCAAGAGTATGGCAAGGCAGGTAGTGCAGGAGTCCCCTGAGGCTATCCCGCTCTCCAACCGGTACTCTATTCTGACCACTGGCGAGGGCGGTGATGCCTCTGGGGAATGCAGCCAGGGCCAAGTCCACAGCACTGTGGGTGGCTCAGCTGCACAGTGGGGAAGGAAGAAGACGGGAAGGGCTATAGTGATCGGAGATTCAATAGTTAGGGGAGCGGAGAGGTGCTTCTGCGGCAGCAAAAGTGACATCAGGATGGTGTGCTGCCTCTCTGGCGCAAGGGTTAATGATGTCACTGAGCGACTGCAGGGCATTCTGGGGAGGGAAGGGGAACAGCCAGTGGTTGTGGTCCACATTGGTACCAACGACATAGGTAGAAAGAGGGGTGAGGTGCTGAAAGTTGAGTAGGGAGCTAGGAGTAAGATTGAAAGCCAGGACCTCAAAGGTGGTAATCTCGGGATTACTGCCAGTGCCACGTACTAGTGAGGGTAGAAATAGAAAGGCTAGTCAGATAAATACGTGGCTGGGGCATTGGTGTAGGAGAGAGGGCTTTAGTTTCCTGAACAATTGGGACCGCTTCTTGGGTAGGTGGGACCTGTACAAGTCGGACAGGTTACACCTCAACAGAGACGGGACCAATGTTCTCGCAGGTGGTTTTGATAGTACGGTTGGGAGGGCTTTAAACTAGCTCGGCAGGGGGATGAGAACCCAGGAGAGGGCTCTGAGCTAGTTAGAGTGGGTGAGAGCTCAGATGAACAGAACTTCAAGAAAGAATGCAAAAGGCAGGAGGCAACAGAGCTGAGTAGCACTGGGGTAAGTGTAAACCACAACGTGATAGGAAGGGACAATATGTATGAATATAAAGGGGCTGCAGGAGTGGTCAAAACTAGTATTAAAACACTTCACCTAAACGCAAGCAGCATTCGAAACAAAGTAAATGAGTTGACGGCACAAATCATTACAAATGGGTATGATTTGGTGGCCATTACTGAAACGTGGTTGCAGGATGGCCAAGACTGGGAATTAAACATACAGGGGTATCTGACAATTCGGAAAGATAGACAAGAAGGGAAAGGAGGTGGGGTAGCTCTGTTAATAAAGGATGATATCAGGGCAGTTGTGATGTGAGAGATGATATTGGCTCTAATGAACAAAATTTGAATCATTGTGGGTGGAGATTAGGGATAGTAAGGGGAAAAAGTCACTGGTGGGCGTAGTTTATTGGCCCCCAAATAATAACATCACGGCGGGGCGGACAATAATCAAGGGAATAATGGAGGCATGTGAAAAAGGAACGGCAGTAATCATGGGGGATTTTAACCTACATATCGATTGGTCAAATCAAATCGCACGGGGTAGCCTTGAGAAGGAATTCATAGAATGCATACGGGATGGCTTCTTAGAACAGTATGTTACAGAACCTACAAGGGAGCAAGCTATCTTAGATCTGGTCCTGTGTAATGAGACAGGAATAATAAACGATCTCCAAGTAAAAGATCCTCTCGGAAAGAGTGATCACAGTATGATTGAATTTGTAATACAGATTGAGGGAGAGGAAGTAGTGTCTCAAACGAGCGTACTATGCTTAAACAAAGGGGACTACAGTGGGATGAGGGCAGAGTTGGCTAAAATAGACTGGGAACACAGACTAAACGGTGGCACAATTGAGGAAAAGTGGAGGACTTTTAAGGAGCTCTTTCATAGTGCTCAACAAAAATATATTCCAGTGAAAAAGAAGGGCGGTAAGAGAAGGGATAATCAGCCGTGGATAACCAAGGAAATAAAGGAGAGTATCAAATTAAAAACCAATGCGTATAAGGTGGCCAAGGTTAGTGGGAAACTAGAGGATTGGGAAAATTTTAAACGTCAGCAAAGAATGACGAAGAAAGCAATAAAGCAAGGAAAGATAGATTATGAAAGTAAACTTACGCAAAACATAAAAACAGATAGTAAAAGCTTTTACCGATATATAAAACGGAAAAGAGTGACTAAAGTAAATTTTGGTCCCTTAGAAGATGAGAAGGGGGATTTAATAATGGGAAATGTGGAAATGGCTGAGACCGTAAACAATTATTTTGCTTCGGTCTTCACAGTGGAAGACACAAAAACCATGCCAGAAATTGCTGGTCACGGGAATGTGGGAAGGGAGGACCTTGAGACAATCACTTTCACTAGGGAGGTAGTGCTGGACAGGCTAATGGGACTCAAGGTAGACAAGTCCCCTGGTCCTGATGAAATGCATCCCAGGTATTAAAAGAGACGGCGGAAGTTCTAGCAGATGCATTAGTTATAGTCTACCAAAATTCTCTGGACTCTGGGGAGGTACCATCGGATTGGAAAGCAGCTAATGTAACGCCTATGTTTAAAAAAGGGGGCAGACAAAAGGCAGGTAACTATAGGCCGGTTAGTTTAACATCTGTAGTGGGGAAAATGATTGAAGCTATCATTAATAAATAGCGAGACATCTAGATAGGAATAGTGCAATCAAGCAGACGCAACATGGATTCATGAAGGGGAAATCATGTTTAACTAATTTACTGGAATTCTTTGAGGATATAACGAGCATGGTGGATAGAGGTGTACCGATGGATGTGGTGTATTTAGATTTCCAAAAGGCATTCGATAAGGTGCCACACAAAAGGTTACTGCAGAAGATAAAGGTATGCGGAGTCAGAGGAAATGTATTAGCATGGATAGAGAATTGGCTAACTAACAGAAAGCAGAAAGTCGGAATAAATGGGTCCTTTTCAGGTTGGCAATCGGTGGTTACTGGTGTGCCACAGGGATCGGTGATGGGGCCACAACTGTTTACAATATACATAGATGACCTGGAAGAGGGGACAGAGTGTAGTGTAACAAAATTTGCAGATGACACAAAGATTAGTGGGAAAGCGGGTTGTGTAGACGACACAGAGAGGCTGCAAAGAGATTTAGATAGGTTAAGCGAATGGGCTAAGGTTTGGCAGATGGAATACAATATGGGAAAATGTGAGGTCATCCATCTTGGAAAAAAAAACAGTAAAAGGGAATATTATTTGAATGGGGAGAAATTACAACATGCTGCGGTGCAGAGGGACCTGGGGGTCCTTATGCATGAAACTCAAAAAGTTACTTTGCAGGTGCAGCAGGTAATCAGGAAGGCGAATGGAATGTTGGCCTTCATTGCGAGAGGGATGGAGTACAAAAGCAGGGAGGTCCTGCTGCAACTGTACAGGGTATTGGTGAGGCCACACCTGGAGTACTGCATGCAGTTTTGGTCACCTTACTTAAGGAAGGATATACTAGCTTTGGAGGGGGTACAGAGACGATTCACTCGGCTGATTCCGGAGATGAGGGGGTTACCTTATGATGATAGATTGAGTAGACTGGGTCTTTACTCGTTGGAGTTCATAAAGATGGGGAGTGATCTTATAGAAACATTTAAAATAATGAAAGGGATAGACAAGATAGAGGCAGAGAGGTTGTTTCCACTGGTCGGGGAGACTAGAACTAGGGGGCACAGCCTCAAAATACAGGGGAGCCACTTTAAAATCGAGTTGAGAAGGAATTTCTTCTCCCAGAGGGTTGTGAATCTGTGGAATTCTCTGCCCAAGGAAGCAGTTGAGGCGAGCTCATTGAATGTATTCAAGTCACAGATAGATAGATTTTTAACCAATAAGGGAATTAGGGGTTATGGGGAGCGGGCGGGTAAGTGGAGCCGAGTCCACGGCCAGATCAGCCATGATCTTGTTGAATGGCGGAGCAGGCTCGAGGGGCTAGATGGCCTACTACTGTTCCTAATTCTTATGTTCTTCGTATCATTTGCAAACTTGGATATATAAATCCCTCTATTCCTTCATCCATATCATTAATATATATGGTGAAAAGCTGAGGCCCGAGAACAGATCCCTGGAGAACTTCAGTTGTCACATCCTGTCAATGAGAACAAACCTTTTATCCTTGCTCTCTGTCTCCTGCCCTCCTCAACCAATTACTGACCACTTCCCATGTGCCTTTCCCACAGCGGCATTGTGACAATTTGAGAATGTATTAGCTTTTTCTTTTGGAGGGGTGCGGAGTAGAGGGAGTGCTGATCCCCAGTCCTGAGTGAGGCTTTAAATTGTAGCTTAACTGAAATGTGTATTTTCACCTGGGTTTTCTAGAGATTACTCTTTCAACATAACTATAGGCATGAAACAGTTCGGGCCACCAAAAACAAACCACACCAGTTCTACAGGCACATGTAGCATTAATTACAATCAAATGCAATTTTAAAAAAAATGACATTACCAGCTGTTTGTCCTGCTCTTGTGATATCAGAATGCTTTCTCCTTCTGTATCAATACCAGCTCGACCAGCTCGACCAACCATCTGTTTGTACTGACTTCTCTTTAGGAAATCGCGAGCAACATAAGGTGATCTCAGAATAACCCTTGAAAAAAATACAAGAAATACAAAATAAAAATCAGCAAAATCAGAACAATTCAGAATATCAGCAGTTGATCATCTCAGTGAATACCTGATAGTGACTTGCTCAAACAGCTCTCTCTCTCCAATCTCAGCCTGTAAGTTTAGGCCGTTTTTATTTTAATGTCACTCCGTTTTGCAGCTGTACAGAGGGCGTCACCATTTTAGCTGGGGTGGTGATACCGTTACTGTGACAGTTGCTGAATGAAGCTGCCGAGTTTGCATTAAGTGCTGCTTGTTTTAGTGGCTCAGTGGGTAAATGTAGTGCTTAGTAAGGTTTAGTACCTGACCGCTGCTGAATTAGCCGATGTCAGCTTGGGCAGTTACGGGGGATGCCTAGACTGCTACCTAGTGATCACTTCTGGAGAAGCAAGTGTGTGGATGCCAGATAAGCATAGGACCAGACCATGCCGAGTTGGCTTCCATACTTTGGTGGCATTCACTGTCCATGCTTACAGGAAATCACTTGGGAAAGCCATTAGAAGGCCACTCGCACCAATAGAAACCCAGCACGAATCATAGCTTTGAGAATGGGTACAGGGGGAAAATACAATTTTGAAAACCAATGGAAGTGCAGAATTTTTGTGAATTTTACAGTGTCCTTTCCTTCCCAGCATTTCCATGCATCCAAGATTGTGAGGTTGCCACTTGGATGAAGTCAGAGTGTAGGTGTAATGTGCTCAATGATTATTCTGCAGATTTGTAATTTAACCATCCAATTACTAGTTAGGAAAAGTTGATATACACATACAAACATACACTTGCGGACATGCTCCAAACAATTTTAGTAAGTCACCATCACAGGAGGCTCAACAAAAATGTAGTGATGATTCACTTACAATGTTCAATCTGTATGTTTTTAAACGGATTTAAAAACAATGCTTACCTGTGGCTCACCTCCTGTTTAGCACACCATTTTCCTGCTTCTAAAAGGCTAGAGTACCTAGCTCTGAGGTAGAAGCAACTGGCTGCATGCTCCTAGCCTTGCCACGTCTCAACCTTTTACAGGAAGCATCCCTCAGTCGCTGAAAGATTCTACAGTGTTTAAAACTGTGCTTCAATTAAAAATTATTATAATTGGGTTAGGGTGTTTAGCTCAGTGAGTTAACTTCAAGAATCTGGGTTTAAACTGAGCACAGAATGATGAGCGAGAGTCTCCTCTCTCAAATGCATGAAATGAGTTCGGACAGTTTCAATCTCGTTCACAGTGGGCATCGGACCATGGCATAAAACTCTACAATTCTGCAATCTTGACAGAAGCCAAAAGGATGGGAATAGGGGAAAAAAAAATCACGCTGATCAATTTGGAACTGATTGTTGGGGCAAAGAAAAGGAGACTATACTGGTCTATAGAAGTGTCATTTTTAAAAATTTGTTCATGTGATGTGGGCATCGCTGGCATTTATCGCCCATGCCTAGTTGTCCTCGAGAAGATGATGTTGAGCCACCTTCTTGAACTGCTGCAGTCTTGTGAAGGTACTCCCACAACGCTCGCTGACTTTGTCGTAGCGGTTTGTTACAACTGAGTGGGGCAGTTAAGAGTCATTGCTGTGGGTCAGGAGTTACATATAGGCCAGACCAGGTATGGACGGCAGATTTCCTTCGCTAAAAGACATTAGTGAACCAGATGGGTTTTTACGACAATCCGGTAGTTTCATGGTCGCCATTACTGGCTTTTTAATTCCAGATTTATTTAATAAACTGAATTTAAATTCCTTAGCTGCTGTGGTGGGATTTGAACTCCTGGTGCTGGATCATTAGTCCAGGCCTCTGGATTACTAGTCCAGTAACATACCACTATGCTACAGTACCCCGCTGTGCTACCATCATTCGCTAAAACAAGGTGCCCAAGGTAGAGACAAAGTCCATTCATCAGTTGCGATATCGCTGACTAAAATTCACCCCAGTCCAAAAAAAGGTATGCTAATTTTAAAGGTAATACCAGAGGGAAGCCTAAATCTATGCGAGGTATTTTTTTTAATCTCTATGTCCTCCAGAAGTTGACCATCATACTGGGATGCAGTTCTATATTCAGTGGTAGCCCTCCAGTACCCTAATTGGTCATTCTTCATGTGTGAGCCTGGACAGTGAGGGTTGCCAGTCTATTCAATTGTGGAGACCAACAGTACTGGACAAATCTCTTCCTGTTGAAAAGTGCACATATATGGATGTCTAATTACTACAGCTATATTATTCCCCACATTTATATAGCCTCCTGGCATTCATTGTCTTGGCTCTTGCATAAAGAATGGTCACCTGGCCGAGATGCTGGCAATGCAGTATGTCCTTCAAAAGCAGTTCTTAAATTGTGAATGTGTTATGAAAGAAAAAAAAAAATCGATGAACGAAAATCATCCAACCCAAGACGTTCTGCCTGTTCAATCAGCGTTTTTTCCAATGGTACAGTAATGATTTGGCACTAACCTCCGAGCTGGTAGGTTAACACCAGCAGCAAGTGTTGACGTACAAGTAAGCAAGCAGAGTACTCCTTCGGAATAGGCCTCCTCTATCAGCTTTCTTTCATCATTTGTCAGCCCGCTGTGGTGGTACGCTAATCCATATGGCACAGTGCCATGCAAAATGGGGCATATCATACCATTTCCAATGTTTTTCAATTCCTTAATAAGAGCATGCTTTTCTTTTTCCTTTAGGGCTAGGAATGACCTGGGGAAAGTAGATTATTGAGAAGATTAAACATGAATACACAATGAGTACTTGAGCACGATCGGAAGGTAACAATTTAATTTAAGCACTCAAAGGATGCTTTTGACTTGCTACAGCATTTAAATTTGGAAATACACAAGAGGGTACAACACAGAAACAGGTCATTTGGCTCAACCAGCCCATGTTGGTGTTTACCCTCCACGAGTACATAATCCTAATTATACATACCCATCCTGTTCCCATATCCCTCCAACCCCCTTAGCTTCATTCCCCGATTCAATCTAATCTTGAATGTTGACATCGTTCCGGCCTCAACTCCTAACCTCTGAAGTGAATTCCAGTCTCTGTGTAAAGAGGTTTCTCCTGTTCTCAGTTCTAAATCTCTTACATTTAAATCTGTATGTATGGCTCCTTGTTTCTCGTCTCCTCAACCAATCGAAACCATCTGTTTCTATCTACCCTGTCCCATCCTTTCATAGTTTTAAACAATAATAATCATAACAAGACATTGTGCAAGCTTATTGGCATTTATCTTAATTTATGGAATTTATTTTTAATGTCACGGCTACTCGAGTAGGCGAGAGTATTCTGCGTCAATCGGCTCACCTCCTGATGCCCGAAAGCCTCTCCACCAACTCGTCGGGAATGTGATGGAATAATTCCACTTGTCTGGATGGGTACAGCTGCAACAGCACTCAACAAGCTCAACACCATGCAGGACAAAGTAATCCACTTGATCGACACCCCATCCACCAGCTTAAACATCCACAACCTCCATCACCGAGGTACTGTGGCTGCAGTGGATACTATCTACAGAGGGGTCAATAACCAGGGGAATAGGTTTAAAGTAATTGGTAGATGTTGTAGAGCGTAGAAATATATATAGACTTAGGCATTAGGCACCTGCTGGATATTTAAAACTCACATAAGCTTAAATGGACACACACATAAAATGGCTGCCCAGGCATTATGGGAAATCAGGTAGTCAAACTGTGAACTGTTGAACGTTCACTGACCGAGCAATAACCCTGTGAGGCCCACTGTAGGAATGCCTGGGAAGACAGAGATAAGAAGGAAACCATCTCCTGTGAACAAGGCCGATGAAAGAACTAGGGAGAGAACCTATAAAGCCATCGATCAACCCAAGCTGACAATAACCGAACATATGGTTCCCTGGATATTAGGAGAATTCTATTGGGTTAAAGAACCTATATGTAATCTATAATCGTTGTGATTGGCTTGTGTCTAGCCGTGATGGGCTGTGTAACTGTAGTAAACTGTTTTGTAACTGTTGTAAAACATATAAAGGTACATGTAACTCTTTGTTCTGTGGAGAGAAACCTGGATACGGTCCTGTGTGTTTCCTCCCCGCTGAGCGTTATTAAATACCGTCAGGCATTGGAACCGACTCTGAGTGTTGAGTGATTCTTCAGAGAAAACACTAACGCTAACAATGGCGTAGTCGACGGGATTCCCCGAAGTCGCTGAACGCACTTGGAGTAAACCCGGGTGAGTATAAACACAAACGATTTTTAAATTATAAAAGTGCGGAAGGTGGATGCTGGTTGATCGACACGAGGGAACGGTCCAATATCTCAAACACCTAGCCTGAGCCTGAATTAAGAGGACAGTAGTCCCACGTAACGGCCAGGAATTAAGTAGGTGCCGGGAACACACTTGGACCGTGGGATCGTGATACCGAAAGACACCTTCCGGACCCAGTAGTGTAATTGGAGATAAACCCCGGGGTAGAACCAAGCAGTGTGCAGCGGCTAACGGAATCCAAACCTGTGAACAGGGTCGGACCAACGGGCTGAGCGGTGGTAGGTAGTCGTTAAGGATATGTAGAGCACTGCGGGAATTGCTTAAACGCGTTTTTAAGAATTGTATAAGTTTGTGTAACAGCAGAACTTGTGACCTGACAGTAGCCAAGAGACAGTTTACTACAAGTCGCGCTAGAAAGAAAGCGGACCTCTGAGAGTAGATTCCTAACGGTACGAGTCCTACCCAGGAATGGCCATGGAAACGAATAAACTCGAGTGGGGACCAGAAGGGTCACTTACCCGCCACCTGGCGGATAAACAAAAGAAGCTAATCGAAAAAATGATCAAAGCAGGGTGGAATCCTCAGGAACTACCAGCGAAGCAAAGGGAATGGTGGGAGAAGGAAAAGAAAGATAAAGAGGAAAAGGCAGTAATTTTGATATTGCGAGCACATATAAAGTTAACAGAAAAAGTTAACCGGTATGTGCAAATAAAAAGGAAGCAAGTAGAGGCTGATAACGGACAGACAGTTCTGCCAGTTCTGGCAATAAATAGCCCAAGTGCACCACCTAGTGAGGAAGACTGGGAAAGCCTAGAGAATGAAACAGATAGTTGCAACTCCATTAAAGGGGACGTCTTACCTCCCCCATATAATACTATTAACTCAGCTCCGGCTGCCCCGTTGAAGGTAGAACATATACCCAGGATCCCAGCCGGGACAAGACGTCATGACAGTCCCGCTATACCCGCGCAGACACGAGTAACATACTTATCGCTGACCCCAGGGGACACGATGCAGTTGTTAGAGAAACTGCCACCACTAGTGCCCCGCCATAACAACGCAACCTTCTGGCAGAAGCTCAAAGAGATGACAATTTGCCACCAGCTCCATAACCGAGATATCGCCGGTATAGTTAGGATTAAAATGCCAGAGAGTTACTGGGACAGACTAGATAATGATCACCAAGACGGTACCTGGTGTGCCGACCTGTCCTCTACAAAAGAGGAGCAGGAGGATTCCATGATAGAATTTAAAGCGAACGTGATACGCGTTTTAGGCCAGGTCCCCGTAAACTGGAACGTTATAGTGGGAGTAGTACAAAAGAAGGATGAACGGGCACCAGAATACGGGGCAAGGAAATTTGAGACGTTCCTAGCACACGGCGGAATACCCGGAGCCGACCGGCAGAACCCGGCTTTCATACAATTGTATAAGGACGGACTAAGCCCTGCACACCAAGCCATCCTAAAAACAGGCTTGGTGATGTACAATAATTTTGATGACCTGGAAAGATGGGCGACCTCGGTAGATAATCAACAAAAGTCCAAAGTAGCCGCAAATACAGCGGAGGTCTGTGCAGCCACTGACAAAAAGGCGGCTGAGACATGCTATAATTGTAACAAGACGGGGCATCGCCGCGCCGAGTGTAGAGCCCCAAAACGCAACGGACGAAAAAAGTGTAGTAATTGTGACCGACTAGGCCATGAGGCAAAGGACTGTTGGGCCAAGGGAGGTGGCAAAGAAGGGAAGGGACCTAGATCGGGAAAAACGATCAATGAAAAAGCCCCGGACGTTAGTGCCCTCGGGAACCAGCAGCTGCTGGACATCATACAGCAGCTGACCCAGAAGCAGGCGAGTCCCCAATGAATCGCATCGGCCCCCGGCCAAGAACCCGATCCCCGTATGTGGATCAACGCATCGTTAGGGGGCCGGCGATGCGATATGTTGATAGACACCGGGGCGTCGGTATCAATAACAAACCTCGACTTACCCACTACCCGAAGATCCATCATGATCCAAGGGGTAGGGGGGGACAGGACCACGGCATATCAAAGTGAAACCCAAGTGCTAGAGGTGGACGGTATAATGATGCCGGTCCAGTTCTGGGTATGTAAAAACTCAGAGGGAATATTACTAGGGATGGACCTACTCCGCGAATTAGGAACAATAGTGGATGCGCAGCGAAAACGGGTAACCTGGAAAGGTACGAAAGGGTATAAGGATAAAGTGGCCAGGAAATGGGCACTAGTAAAGAACATAGCCACATTAGGTAAAACGGATACTCTGACGAGAGACTGGTCTAAGGACGGGATGTTGGGATTACTGTGTCAGGCTATCCCGGGAGTTTGGGCAAAAAACAAACAGGACTGCGGACTTGTTGACATGACACCGGAGAAGGTCACGGGACCGGTACACCCTCCCCACAAGCAGTACCCTATCAAACCAGAGGCCATGCGGGCCACTGAGGGGATAATACAAGCCCTGGTAGAACAGGGCAAACTACGACAGACCGTGTCAGTCACAAACTCCCCGATGTGGCCAGTTAAAAAGCCGGATGAAAGCTACCGACTAACGATAGATTACACAGCCCTGAATAAAGTTACACCCAGGGAACACCCGATTGTGGCCAGCCCAGCGACTATCTTCAACGGTCTGAATCCGGAACATAGGATTTTCACCGTCTTAGATATCGCTAACGGATTTTGGTCAATCCCGCTGGACCCGGAGTCTCAGGAGAGATTCGCATTTACATCCAGAGATAGACAATACACATGGACCCGACTCCCTCAGGGATTCCATAACAGCCCGAACATTTTCCACCGAGTCATGAGTAACGCTTTGGAATCATGCAACCTAACCCCGTATAATAGTACAATCCTTCAGTACGTGGACGACATCCTAATAGCCTCATCAAGTGACCGAGAGCATTTAGGGGCCGTAGCCATGGTCCTAAGGACTCTAGATAAGGCAGGGTTTAAAATAAATCCAAAAAAGGCGCAGATCGGACAAGCCACGGTTCGATATCTGGGACACGATATCAGTCAGGGAAAAAAGACTCTTCCGACAGACCGAAAGACAGCCATCGTTGATATGCCCCGACCAACTACAGTCCGGGCAGTGCGGCGGGTGATGGGTTTGTTCAACTATTGCAGGAATTTCATTCCTCAATTTGCGAACATAGCCGAACCCATTCAGCGACTAGTGAAGGGAGGAAAACCAGGAACAGAGCAGGTAGACTGGGGATCGGAGCAAGAGGAAGCCTATGGGAAATTAAAAGCCGAATTGGTGGCAGCCCCAGCGCTGAAGCTACCGGATATGACAAAGCCGTTCCATGTACATTACGATCTCGATGGAGGTTTTTATAGCGCCATTATAACCCAGGAGAAAGGGGGGGTAATGAGACCAGTAGCGTATTACTCAACACAAGAGTCCCCGGTAGTGAAGGGACTCCATCGGTGTGTGGCTGCCTTCGATTGTGCCGCTTGGGCTGCCAGGATATGCGAACCAGTCACAATGTCGGGGCAGATAATTTTACACACGAAGCACACCATAGTGGAATTGCTAAATACCGGGAGGTTAAAAACAGTGTCAGATGCGCGACGAGCTACCTGGGAGGCAGTACTATTACCCAAAGATCAGTCCATACAAATAATTAGGGATATAGGCTTTAATCCCGCGGAGGGAATAGTAACCGAAGGTGAACCCCATAGCTGCAAGACTGAGATAGACGAAGAAATAGAAGGGGGAATAGCCGACGAACCTCTGAGGGACCCCGATTTAACCCTTTACGTTGATGGGTCCCGACGATATGTCGACGGAAGATTCCGCACCGGGTGGGGCGTGGTAGATCAGGATGGTGTCACCCTCCTGCGAGGGGCACTGGAAGGAACAGTGTCCGCCCAAGTGGCGGAGTTGGTAGCGCTGACCGAAGCCCTCAAATGGGCAGAGGGGAAGCGTGTAAATGTTTATACAGACAGCCGGTATGCATTCGGGGTAGTACACGATTATATGATAGCGTGGAGTAGACGCGGATATATAACCTCGGGGGGGGGACACATTAAACACGAGAATATAGTTCGGGGGCTGGTCGAAGCCGTTAAAAGGCCTACGACGGCAGCAGTAATAAAGATCAAGGCACATCAAAAGGTAGAGACCAGGGAACAACGGGGAAACATGCTGGCAGATCAAGCAGCTAGGAGCGCGGCAGAAGAAGATGAGCCCCAGATAATTAAAGTGGCCATGATAGGACCAGGAGAGCTAAGTGTCCGTAAGATACAGGAAGAAAGTAGCTCGGAGGAACGGTCACAATGGGAAAGCAAGGGGGCCAGCATTGGGGAGGATGGGGTGTGGAGGAAGGGATTACAAGTAGTCGCCCCGTCTTCAATCCAGACCGAACTACTCCGGCTACACCATGAGCCGGACCACACTGGGCGAGACGGAATGCTGAGCCGTCTGCTCAAAGACTGGTGGTGGGCCGGGGTAGGGCGAGATGTAGCCAAGCACTGCCAGCGCTGCATAGTATGTGCACAGCATAATCCAGGCAGACCCGTAAAGGTCAGAATGGCACATCAGACACGTCCCAGGGGCCCGTGGGAGAATCTACAAATTGATTTCACAGGACCCCTACCCCTCAGCCGGGGAAAGAAATACTGCCTGGTTATTGTAGATCAGTTTACCAGGTGGGTTGAGGTCTTTCCCACCCGGGATTGCGGAGCATCCACGGTAGCGCAGATTCTCGCATTCGACATAATCCCACGGTGGGGAGTGCCCCTTCAAATTGACTCGGACCAGGGGACGCACTTCACAGGACAGGTCATGAAGCGGGCATGCGGTCTGCTCGGAATCCGACAACGGTTCCACATCCCGTACCACCCCCAGAGCTCAGGAATGGTGGAGCGAATGAACCGTACCCTTAAGACAGCAATTGCCAAAGCTATAACAGAGACCGGGAAGGAATGGGTAGACGTTTTGCCCTGCATATTAATGAGACTTAGGGCTACCCCTAACCGAACCACAGGACTGACCCCCTTTGAATTAATGACAGGAAGGGCAATGAGACTTCCTGAAGGGATCATAACAGGGGGGGAGGAAATGGGGCCTCTACGAGATCGGATTAAACAATATGTAAAACAATTAGATTCACAGCTAAAGGAACTAAGGAAAGAGGTGGTAGAGCAACAGGCCCTACGGGACTTGGAGACCCAAAACAACGGGAAGGCCGACGCATCCCTTCCACAGGTAGGCGACAAAGTATTAGTACAGGTCACTCCAGGCAGGACGGGGTTTGCCCCGAGGTGGACCGGACCGTATGACATCATTTTGACAAGCGACACGTGTGCATGTGTCGATATGAAAGGAAAAGGCCGGTGGAAGCACTGGTCACAACTAAAAAGGTATAACCCAAAAGAATAATGGCCGAACCAAGGGTGATACGCCTAGACGAGACGGAATGGTATGCTGTAAAGTACCAGGAGTGGTTAGACACCCTTTCGGAAGGGGTGTTCGGAGGAATAGCTTTGGCTTTAATATTAATAGGAGTTTGGGTCATATTTAAGTGGGTAAAGACACGGGCGAACGCCCCACATATTCAATTCGAAATGATTCAATTGTAACCCTGTGCTTCTGATTTTGCAGGGTGACCGGGACACTCGTAGAAAAACAAAAAAAACTTTAACCCCTGGTGACGACCAGGCAGTCTGTTTAAAATTACAGATAATACTTACCGAGATGGGAATACGGACGACCCTACTCGTAATATGGATAGCCCTGCGACATACACGAACCCTGGGCAACACCGACGGACAACAGAGCACGCTGGAAATAAACAATTACATGAACTATGGAGTGTTGTTCAATTTGACGGACGGAATATGTGTTCCAGCGACTAAGGATTGGAGCAAGGACAGAACTTATTTTAATGCATGGTTACAAGTGAATCCTAATAAGGACCGGGTATGTGTACAGTGCTCCACGGGTATAAGGAGCAGCTGCATTAAACGGAGGGATGTCAAAGGGCCCGATGAATGCACTTTCGGCATAATTTGCGCGCCTCCGGGACAATCCCAGCAATCAGTCATCCGCAAAAAGGGCATGGGGCTGTGTGGGTATTACGAGGAGGTGGGGGCGGCTGCTATATCAATGTATGTATGTTTCTCACCCCCTCCAACACCGCGCCCCATAAGAACCACTACATTGCCCGAAGAACTGCCTTGTCCCATAACTACTAAGGGACCAGAAAATGGGATTGCAATGTACAACGAAGGGGAATTATTGTATGATAATGTTAAACATGAAATTGTGCCTGTTCTGATCAATATTTCAGGCATCCAGATGCCGGAATATTGTACCGAACAGTCAAGGAAGATGTACAATGTATTAAGTAAAGTCGTAATGCAGCAGGCTGCCGATGCCATGGGTGCCAGTAAGTTCCGGGGACAGGGGTTAGCACCCAGGGTGAAGAGGGAAATAGTAAATGATGTTGCTACCGTTTTCAATACAGGAACCTCCGTAGTGAACTCGATAGACATACAAGGGTTAAATGAGAGGGTAGAACAGCTTAAAGGGGTGATGAAGGGGTTATTGGAGAGGGTGGAGCAAAACCAGGAAGACCAGGCCAACCTAGGAAAGGAGGGGGCCGAAATCCAGTTGGATGGCATCTCAGTCCTGGAAGCTCACGCTAAAACCATTAATCACCTCATTGATAGAGAACAAGAAGATAGAAACATAGAAACATAGAAACATAGAAAATAGGTGCAGGAGCAGGCCATTCAGCCCTTCTAGCCTGCACCGCCATTCAATGAGTTCATGGCTGAACATGAAACTTCAGTACCCCCTTCCTGCTTTCTCGCCATAACCCTTGATCCCCCGAGTAGTAAGGACTTCATCTAACTCCCTTTTGAATATATTTAGTGAATTGGCCTCAACTACTTTCTGTGGTAGAGAATTCCACAGGTTCACCACTCTCTGGGTGAAGAAGTTTCTCCTCATCTCGGTCCTAAATGGCTTACCCCTTATCCTCAGACTGTGACCCCTGGTTCTGGACTTCCCCAACATTGGGAACATTCTTTCTGCATCTAACCTGTCTAAACCCGTCAGAATTTTAAACGTTTCTATGAGGTCCCCTCTCATTCTTCTGAACTCCAGTGAATACAAGCCCAATTGATCCAATCTTTCTTGATAGGTCAGTCCCGCCATCCCGGGAATCAGTCTGGTGAACCTTCGCTGCACTCCCTCAATAGCAAGAATGTCCTTCCTCAAGTTAGGAGACCAAAACTGTACACAATACTCCAGGTGTGGCCTCACCAAGGCCCTGTACAACTGTAGCAACACCTCCCTGCCCCTGTATTCAAATCCCCTCGCTATGAAGGCCAACATGCCATTTGCTTTCTTAACCGCCTGCTGTACCTGCATGCCAACCTTCAATGACTGATACAATAAAGCAAAGACAGGGGCAACTCTGTCATGCTTATGGTCTGTGGATGGTAGGACAGATCCGCCACAACCTCGACCAGATCCAACGCGGGGAGGTACCCGATTGGATAGACAGTTCACATTTAGCTCAGTTGGCGAACCAAAGGGGGACACTGGATAATTGTACTCTGAAGGGACTGACCCGAGTATACCCCGCAATTCCAGATTGCCAGATGGGTAGGACTACCGGGATAGGGATAGTCCTGTTGATCCCTATAGCAACGCCGGACTCAGGGCCGTTCCCCTTATACCACCTAGAGAATATCGGAGTAATCCGGGAAAATGTCTCCATACGCTACTACCTAACCACCACCTCTGCCGTTCGTCGAAACAACATACTTACTGGGATTTCCCTAGCTGACTGCAAGCAAAGGGGGGAAATCACAGTATGCCCTCACCCGGTGGGCTGAGGGGAACTAGACGAGTGCGGGTTTAACCGAACCAATGGGTGTGTACTAGAAATAGTGCCCGCACACATGCACTTCGCGAGGGCAGGCTACGGAGGGAGGGGAAGATACTGCGTCTCTACCACAGAGCGTTCATACCAGTATAATGACCTACAGTGCCCTATACCGCAGACCAACTTTTGCTTTACACCGCTACAACCTGTCGCGATCGGGCAAGCACATATCACCCAGGTTAGGCGCCGGAAGTCCGAAGTTATTGAAGTAACTGATCAGCTCCATGATCATTTGCAGGATTATGACGAGCCAGAGCAGGTCCCTATCCCACATCTAACCGAGGTATTACGAGAGTTAAGGCTCAGAGTGGGGCAATCCGTAAAACTCTATCACCAGATACAAACTAAAATCAAAGAACTGGAAGAAGATACCGAGGTAGACTTACAAAGTCAGAGTTGGTGGAGAAAAGTCTGGGACTGGGGAATAAATGTGAACATCCACCCATGGATCCGAATTATTTCACACACACTGGTCGGGATACAATTAATCTTAGCAATAACATGGGGCGTGATGGCCTGCCAGGTATGCAGGCGCCACAAACGGCGGAAACGGACCAATCACCGTTCCCTGGATATTAAACAAGCCTGTTCGATAAGGGGACGGGAGGAGCTAGCCTTTGTTAATTTGATCTAAGCAACCGGGACTCCTGAAACCGCGTGACTGGCCAGCACGTTGAGGCAAGGAGTACCGGGCAGTGCACAAATATCAGATAAAGGCAGTACGGTCGGTTAAAAGGGGACTAGGACTAGTCCCTTTACCGAAAGGGGGGAATTGTTGTAGAGCGTAGAAATATATATAGACTTAGGCATTAGGCACCTGCTGGATATTTAAAACTCACATAAGCTTAAATGGACACACACATAAAATGGCTGCCCAGGCATTATGGGAAATCAGGTAGTCAAACTGTGAACTGTTGAACGTTCACTGACCGAGCAATAACCCTGTGAGGCCCACTGTAGGAATGCCTGGGAAGACAGAGATAAGAAGGAAACCATCTCCTGTGAACAAGGCCGTGAAACCAATTATTTCAGGAAGAAAGATAAGAGGGAAACCATTTGCTGTAAACAAGGATATATACCAATTATTTCTCCCAGATGAAAGAACTAGGGAGAGAACCTATAAAGCCATCGATCAACCCAAGCTGACAATAACCGAACATATGGTTCCCTGGATATTAGGAGAATTCTATTGGGTTAAAGAACCTATATGTAATCTATAATCGTTGTGATTGGCTTGTGTCCAGCCGTGATGGGCTGTGTAACTGCAGTAAGCTGTTTTGTAACTGTTGTAAAACATATAAAGGTACATGTAACTCTTTGTTCTGTGGAGAGAAACCTGGATACGGTCCTGTGTGTTTCCTCCCCGCTGAGCGTTATTAAATACCGTCAGGCATTGGAACCGACTCTGAGTGTTGAGTGATTCTTCAGAGAAAACACTAACGCTAACAGTAGAGGATTAGAGGGTAGGTGAGGAGAACTTTTTTCACTCAAAGGATGGTGGGGGTCTGAAATTGCCTGAAAAGGTGATAGAGGCAGAAACCCTCATCACATTTAAAATGTACTTGGTTATGCACTTGAAGTGCCATAACCTAAAAGGCTACGGACCAAGAGCTGGCAAGTGAGATTAGGCTGGATAGTTCTTTTTTGACCAGCACAGACACGTTGGGCCGAATGGCCTCCTTCTGTGCCGGAAATTTCAATGATTCTTCTATGATGCACTGCTGCAAGTTGCCAGGGCTTCTTTGACAGCACCTCTCTAACCCGCAACTTTCACCACCTAGAAGGACATGGACAGCAGTTGTGTGGAAATGGTATCACCTCCAAGTTCCCCTTCAGGTCACACACCATCCTGACTTGGAAATATATCGCTATTCCTTCATTGTCGCTGGATCAAAATTCTGGAACTCCCTACCTAACAGCATTGTGGGAGTACCTTCATCACACGGACTGCAGCGGTTCAAGAAGGCGGCCAATTACAACTTTCTTAAAGACAACCAAGAATAGGCAATAAATGCTGGCCTTGCCAGCGACATCCATATCCCGAGAACGAATTAAAATAAACAAAATTATTCCTCTGTGCATGAACTTGAACTTGGGTTAGAAAACCAAACTGAGTTAGTTCAACTGGACCAGAATAGAGCTTTTGATCCAAAAAAGGCCTCAACTGCTTTGTATTATTAATATTTGGTTACATATATGTAGCAATTTTAGAAAATGTAACAACTGAAATTCCTGCATGAGAAATGTAGTTGCAGTAATTCCATACATACTTGTTTAAATACTTGCAGAGCATCTTGCTCACATTTTCACAATTCTTTTTGGTGGGGCAGAACACAAGACAGGAATGCTTTGGAATAACTTCAGCCACCAGTGCAATTAGGTGATCTGGATCAATCTTCTCCATATTACTTGAATACTAGGAGAAAAACAAAACAAAAAGAAAGTATATCATCTTGTTCCTGATGCATCATTTAACTCCTTTACCTATTTGTATTCCTATAAATATTATAATTTCTCATGCTCATTTATCCTATGATATCAATACCAAAGTTGATGATCTGGACAGATTTATTTTGTATGCACTGACACACATTTAATATTTTATATTCACAGATTTATTTATTTACGTAACTGCATAAGAGGCACAAATTTAATTATGCACTTGCCTATCTGCACTGGGTGAAAAGAACACTTCATTATGTGTATTCAATTCTTATCTATGAGTAATGCAATAAGAGATTAACTAGCAAATCTAAAATATGTATACTTGAATCGATACAGACTACTCTTACACCCATTTTGGCAGCTGGCTACAGAGTGGCATTGGCAGATACCCAGGACCAATTCAAAAGCTGTATCGTATGAAATTTGTACATCTGAAAGTGGTTACCAGGCTGATCTCTCAGGCTGGGGATGGCATGTGGGAAACTTAAAAGGAAGCAAGAAAGCAAATATATATTCAAAAAGAAGGGGAGAGGGCTTCTATTTGTAGTACTGCACATAACAGTACTATAACGGTAACTACCGAAACAATATACAGAAATATGTTGCCAGTTTGCTTTAGAACTGCAATTAAGTATCAGCCTACATATCTTTCCTTTTGAAAGAAGAATCATTTCACATTGTACTGTACCTTGTAATTTAATACACGGGAAAATGTAAAATAGTCTTCTGATTTGTTGTCCACCTCGTAAATACTATCACGAATTTTAACATATTCTTTTAACTGGACCTAGAAAAAAATAATTTTAGTAAAGTTTAAAAATGCAAAAATATTCATTTAAAAAAAAGTGTTGTTTCCTCAAAAATATATTTACCAAGAATAATTATATCACAAGTTTTTTTTCTTCAACATTTTGTGCTCATTATGGGGATTGAAACATTTCTCCATTTCAGGCATCCAGTGTCAGTATCAAGCAGTCCCAAGTCATGTATAACACAGCCAGAAAGAGAGTAAAACTTCCTTTACTCTGCTCCAACAATCTGCCTCAGCTTCATTCAGCCTCACACCCCTGCTGCAGCAGTATGACAGTTTTCCATTTCCCAAATCTCTCCAGGTGAGGCTGATATTTGCTGCTGAATGTGTGTGTCCCTGCCCACTAGGAGCTGGATTGAGACTGTCCATAGTCATTTCACAAAGGGCCCTTACAGAAAGCAGACTTTCATCCCATCAGGCTGGGGTGGATTTGAATCCAGGAATCACAGGTGAGAGGCTACTGTGCAGCCAGTGCCCCTGCATCAGAAGTTTAATATGTTACTGGTAACATTGTCACACATAAACTAAAGAAAGAATCTTGGCAACTGATATTGGCCAGGTCAACATCTCCAAAAATCCTGCTCATCGACCCTGTGCTAGCTGACCTACATTGGACACCAGTTAAGCAATACCTCAATTTTAACATTCTCATCCTTGTTTTCAAATCGCTTCATGGCCTCGCTCCTCCCCATCTCTGTAATCTCCTCCAGTCCTACAATTGTTCCCCTGCCCCCAAATCGCTCCACCATTGGTGGCCGTGCCTTCAACTGCCAAAGCCCTAAGATCTGGAATTCCCTCCCTAAACCTCTCCGCCTCTCTATCCCTCTTTGCTCCTTTAAGACGCTCCTTAAAACCTACCTCTACATCGGCCCTAATAACTCCTTATGTTTGAAGTTTGTTTGATAACGCTCTTGTGAAACACCTTGAGACATTTTACTATGTAAAAGACACTATATATAAATTCAAGTTGTTTTTGTTGTGCATTACCTACGCAGATGTAAGATTTAAAGCCAATTCTTTATTCAATGCGCATTAAAAACTATTACAGGCACAAGGTTGAAAAGACAATTTTGTATGGAGTCCTTCCGGGACTTAATGAAAGCAAATATCTTTAACAAAACATCCCACATATTTGTTATTTGCAAATTAACTCAACCAGTTAATTTGCAGTTAAATATTAACTGTTAACACAGACATAGCATGCGAAAAAAATAATAATTTGGGATAAGAGAAACACAAATACAAAGTCTAAGGGGCCGAAATTGCCCGCTGCTGGAAACGGGGTGCACCTACCCTGTTTTTCGTGTTTTTACTGGCGGGGTGGATGCGGTGGCCTCTTGAGCGAAATTCTGCTCTTTGGCTTTTTTTCCCCTGGCGGATGAAAGTCCATTGTAATAGGGACGGAAGTGTGGCGGTGAGCACACTAGAGGGACGACGGTTGGGGGCGGGCGGAGTGGCCGTACTTAAAGGGGAGAACCTGTGCGATTGTTTTAAGTTTGGTCCACTGGGTCACCAGGGAGGGTTTCGGCTGGGCCAGTAGCCTGTCACCCAAGTGGGGGGGGGGGGGTGCCAGGTTGCCTGTTGGCAGCCCGGCCGAACCCGGGGGCATAATTGTCGGGCCAACATGACAGTCGGCCGACAAAATAAAACATGGTGGCAGGGGCAGTAGATCCTCCACTTCACTGGGAGCCGCACCGCAAATTTTACAAGGACTAAAGCCTCACTGCACTGGCAGAAAAAAGCACCGCGCAGTGGGAGGAAGATTTTTATGGTGTAATTTCTCTGTCGGGGGCGGGGGGGGGAACATCGGCGGTGCGCGCTCTTATGACGCACTTAGGACGGATCGGCAGCAGCGTTGGGGTGGGGGGTGGGGGAGGGGGAGGGGGTGAGAGTGGGTCACCGCCAGGCTACAGCAGGAGCGGAATTAAAAAATGGCGGCCATTTCATGAAAAATCAGCAACCATTGCACTCCGCAGCGAGGCCGCTGCTTTCCAGTAGTAACAGGCCTTAAGGGAAGGGGCAATTTCGGCCCCTAAATCTGCAACAAATTGTGCATGCAAAATGAAATTTAAACACAGAAAATCTATGTGGTTGTATTGCTTGTCATCTTACTTACAGGTCGAAAGTTACTGGTATAATGTTCTGCCTTCAGAAAGTGCTGCAAATCACTAACATTATTCAGGGTTGCGCTCATTCCGATGATTTGTGTGGTCTCTAGAAATGGGGGCAGAAAATATTAAAACAGTGAAATATGTCCGCAGTGGCTATCTTTGGAACTGGACCAGATAATCACAATCACTAAGGAGGTGGTACTCTGTAAGATAATGGGACTAAAGGCAGATAAATCCCCTGGACCTGATGGCTTACATCCTAGGGTCTTAAGAGAAGTAGCGGCAGGGATTGTGGATGCATTGGTTGTAATTTACCAAAATTCCCTGGATTCTGGGGAGGTCCCAGCAGATTGGAAAACTGCAAATGTGACGCCCCTATTTAAAAAAGGAGGCAGAAAAAAAGCAGGAAACTATAGACCAGTTAGCCTAACATCTGTGGTTGGGAAAATGTTGGAGTCCATTATTAAAGAAGCAGTAGCAGGACATTTGGAAAAGCAAAATTCGGTCAGGCAGAGTCAGCATGGATTTATGAAGGGGAAGTCATGTTTGACAAATTTGCTGGAGTTCTTTGAGGATGTAACGGACAGGGAACTAGTGGAATAGGTGTACTTGGACTTCCAGAAGGCATTTGACAAGGTGCCACATAAAAGATTACTGCAAAAGATAAAAGTTCACGGGGTTGGGGGTAATATATTAGCATGGATAGAGGATTGGCTAACTAACAGAGAACAGGGAGTCGGGATAAATGGTTCATTCTCAGGTTGGCAATCAGTAACTAGTGGGGTGCCGCAAAGATCAGCGCTGGGACCCCAACTATTTACAATCGATATTAACGACTTGGAGGAAGAGACCGAATGTAATGTAGCCAAGTTTGCTGACGATACAAAGTTGGGAGGAAAAGCAATGTGTGAGGAGGACACAAGAAATTTTCAAAAGAACACAGACAGGCTGAGTAAGTGGGCAGAAATTTGGCAGATGGAGTATAATGTTGGAAAGTGAGGTCATGCACTTTGGCAGAAAAAAATCAAAGAGCAAGTTATTATTTAAATAAAGGAAAAGGAGTGCAAAGTACCGCAGTACAGCGGGACCTGGGGGTACTTGTGCATGAAACACAAAGGGTTAGTATGCAGTTACAGCAAGTGATCAGGAAGGCCAATGGTATCTTGGCCTTTATTGCAAAGGGGATGGAGTATAAAAGCAGGGAAGTCTTGCTACAGCTATATAAGGTATTGGTAAGGCCACACCTGGAATACTGCGTGCAGATTTGGTTTCCATATTTACGAAAGATGTACTTGCTTTGGAAGCAGTTCAGAGAAGGTTCGCTAGGTTGATTCTGGGAATGAGGGGGTTGATTTATGAGGAAAGGTTGAATAGGTTGGGCCTTTACACATTGGAATTCAGAAGAATGAGAGGTGATCTTATGGGGGCTTGACAAGGTGGATGCAGAGAGGATGTTTCCACTGATGGAGGAGATTAGAACTAGAGGGCACGATCTTAGAATAAGGGGCCACCCATTTAAAACAGAGATGAGGAAAAATTTCTTCTCTCACAGGGTTATAAATCTGTGGAATTCGCTGCCTCAGAGAGCTGTGGAAGCTGGTACATTGAATAAGTTTAAGACAGAAATAGACAGCTTCTTAAACGATAAGGGGATAAGGGGTTATGGGGAGAGGGCGGGAAGTGGAGCTGAGTCCATGATCAGATCAGCCATGATCGTATTGAATGGTGGAGCAGGCTTGAGGGGCTATATGGCCTACTCCTGTTCCTATTTCTTATGTTCTTATCGTCAAATAGTCACTTTCAAGCTTGATCTGGTTATTCATGGTTTAGACTGCTAATAGATAATCACTGCGGGCATGCAGGCTTCTCTGCACTATGCATTTATGAGATTATTGGCCTGGAAAAAGAATATTGCAAGTTCTTTTTATTTTTGAGTAACCACGTTTTCCGTTTTCATTATTTTCAAACATATTATTCAGAGGCAGCTAAATTCTTCTGCAATTGGCTATCGAAAATATCCTGGTGCAATCCTATGAGGACCTTCACAACAGATTGATATCTAGTAATGATCTGTTCCTGTGCATCAATCCATAAGTGGCTGGCGTTTTTTTTTACATTTCAATTTAACATAAAAGTACTAGATGTATGCCAGAAAGTAAGTGCCTCTCATCAACTCTTGGGCTCAAATGCCAGTTAAACCATGTCAGATTCACTCTTGTAGTTTACGACAAGATAGACTCAACCCGACAGTGCCACTTGTGTGCTAAGTTGCTGGGTTCACTCATTTAAATATTAATCACAATGGAACCCAGGTGGCACTCTCGACATAGTATCTTGTCACTGTCAGCCATCCCGCATCCTCCAACATGTTGAGCATGAGAAAGAAAATTAACTGCTGTATTTACAGACTCTTTTTGGACTTATAGCTTTTTTTGGGCTCACTTAAAATGACTGAAGTATATTAATCTGTCACACCAATACAATAACTTAAGTTTAAGGATTCTTCGTGGTCTAAGCATCATTCAAAATATATTATGATCTATTTTGAAAATTTTTGATTACTTGAGCTTGGGACCAACTTATTAAACTTTTATTTTAGTAATTAAAACCTCATGTTTTCATACCAAATTGATTTTTTAAAAATGTGTGTGTTTGGAACATCACAATTTGAACAGCAAACACCAATTATTACCTGCACCCAATGCCTTAGTCCAAGTTTTTGTCTTCATGGGACACAAGTGCATACCATGAAGCCGCATGGGCCAAATCTACACTTTAAACCCATTTACCTATTAATCCGCAAATATTTCAAATTGCTAACACGAACAGATCTTGGTGCTCTGATTTAGGATTTATCTGCTAATAAGGCAACAGCATTAAGACAACACTTTACAAATTCCTAGGTCCACAAAATGCAAAGAGGACAAATTAGCAAGTAAGTAAAATAAGCGCAAATAGGAGAGTTGCCTGGTCTCTTTGTAATGTTAGTAAGGTCATAAAGTGGATTGAAGCAAAACAATGGAGTCATCCATCAGTAATCGAAGTTAAAAAATATATATATTCGTTCATGGGATGTGGGTGTCACTGGCAAGGCCAGTATTTATTGCCCATCCCCAATTGCCCTTGAGAAGGTGGTGGTGAGCAGTCTTCTTGAACCATTGCAGTTCTTGAGGTGAAGATACTCCCACAGTGCTGTTAGGGAGGGAGTTCCAGGATTTTGACCCAGTGACGATAAAGGAACGTCAAAATATTTCCAAGTCAAGATGGTGTGCGACTTGGAGGGGAACTTGCAGGTAATGGTGTTTCCATGAGCCTGCTGCCCTTGTCCTTCTAGGTGGTAGAGGTCGCGGGTTTGGGAGAAGCCTTGGCGAGTTGGCCAATGGTGGCTATTAGCAGTGTGATTGTAAGTGGGGAAAAGATTTAATAAAAGTTTAAAATCATAGCAGAATTTTATAGGTGGTGCCTGGATGTGTTGTAAAGTAGGATAGGGTCCCCCCACCCTCCACCCCAGCATAAGTTGGCAATCTATTACAGGCCATCTGGAGAGGGGAAATTAGAGGCATAATTCTTGTACGTCTCTTTGTGATTGTTTTGGCAAATCTTGGTCATGTCATGTGCACAAGGTTCTTCTTATCTCACACTGCAAGTATAGATTCCACCAAATTAAGAACTGATGCCATTGTGTTGTTTGTAACAGCAACTTGGACTGTGTTCCATACTCCGGAGACAAATTAGCATCCAAAAGGCTATCTGGTGGGAGGGGTCATGCACTCAGAAAGAGAAACGAAAAATAACAAAACGTCAAAATGTTGCTAACTGCAAATATTAATATTACTTACTGCTTATGTAGAGGATTTTAGACAATGCCATCTCTAGTATAGCTCCACGGCTTCCTTCACCAAGCATGTGCAGCTATACAGGTATTAGAATAGAAAAAGCATAATATCAACATGGGTGCATTTATATGGCACCTTTAACATAGAAAAATGTCCCACGGCATTTCAGAAAGGAGTAAAAATGGTCATTGTGCATAAGTGGGGAGTTGGGCGAGGTGACGAATGGTTGAATGGGTAGGTTTTGAGAAGATGTTTAAAAAGAAAGGAGCAAGGTGATGGTTTCGGGAGGATGATCCAGGGAGAACAGCCTCTCCCAGGAGACTACATGGCTGCTGGTGGATGGGGAGCTATGAGGGTCATGACGTTTTGTTGTAACATGATTGAATGGGATGGACTCAACGGATCAGCTGGTCTGGTCTTGTTCCGTCCACCTTTTTCATATGCTCGTGTGACAACTGAAAGCTGTCATCAATAGCGAAATAAAGAGATATAATGGAGGCCAGAGTTAGAAGAATGATGACCTTGGGATAAGCTAGAGGAGTGGCAAGACTATAGAGGTAAAGTGGGGTTAGATTATAGAAGGAGTTGTTGATAAGGATGAGAATTTTGGAATCAATGGTTGGTAAATGTTGAAGGATAGGGAGCCAATGTAGGCCTTTGAGAATAGTAGTGATCTACTGTACAAGACAGGATGCAGGTCAGTGGGATTGGCAAGATTAAATGTAAGAGATTTAGAACAGAGAGAAACAGAAACTTCATGCAAAATGTGAGGTCGTGGAATTCACACCCAGCGTTAGTGGTTGTGACAAAAACTACGTCAACATTCAAGATTAAATTCGATAGGTGAATGAAGAGAAAAGGGGATTAACAAATATGGAAACACGGTGGGTAGTTGTGATAAAGGCTATTTGTTCGTGTAGAAGGTAAACAGTGACATGAACTGATTCGACCAAATTACTTGATTCTGTGCTTTAAATTCTGTGGGGTTAAGTTCCTCAGGGCTTCTCCTGCTCCACCGCCATTACTTCTGCAAAAACTTAATGTAAGCGTGTAAACAGGATTTCCACCTAAAGCCTGAAGTTACTGCAGTTCACTAAAAGAGTCCCGAGGAAATTCACTCATTATGTAATTCCTGTCAGTGAATATGCTGCAGCGCCACCATTGGCAGGAGGGTGCAATCACTGCGTGACAAGTTTACTCGGCAGTTTCCATTGTAAATGTCAAAATAGAAATTTAAATGAAAAAAGTTAACAGGAAGTGCACACAGATGAGAAGCTTTAATATATTGGGCCCAAGTTTCCACATGATTTGCGCCTGATTTTTTTAGGAGCAACTGGTGGAGAACGGACTATCTTAGAAATCGCAATTCTCCACATTTTCTTTTCTGCAGTTCTAGTCAGGTAGAACAGTTCTACTTTGGAACAGAATTTTTTCTTCAAAAGGGGGCGTGTCCAGCCACTGACGCCTGATTTCAAAGTTTCCACAGTGAAAACGTACTCCAAACTAAATTAGAATGGAGCAAGTGAAGATTTTTGTAGAACTGAAAAAACCTGTTCTACACATTAAAAAATCAGGCGCAGGTTACAAATTAGGCGTCCAGAACGAGGTGGGGGGGGGATGGGGGGGAAGGGAAGTCATTAAATTCTACAATAAATCCTTATTTATACTTCTACAAATATTATACAAATAAATCCAACCTGAATAAACATTTATAAGCAAAGAAAAGATTAAATAAACCATCTTCCTACCTGTGTGAAAGTGCTTCAGGCAGGGAGAATGCTGCAGTCAGCCTGAGGCGCCCGTTCTTCCCGCGGGGGGGGGGGGGGGGGGAGGAGGAGGCGCCCGTTCTTCCCGCGGGGGGGAGGAGACAGTGAGAAGGCTGCAAGTGCTGATGGCAATGTGCTTTTATTTAAAAAAAAATGTTCAAAAATTAAACAGCTACAAAGAACTACAAAAATGGCCGAGTGCCAATGTTTTTTTCACACTGAGCATGTGCGAACGCACCAACGCCCACGCGCAGCGTTGCCGGCAGGAAAAAAACTAATTTAAATAGTACTCGCCCCCTCCCACTTACAAAATCGGCGCGAGTGTAGGCTCCGCGCCAAGCAGACATGGAGCTTCAGGGCGCTCCAGAATCGCGAGTTTTTTTTTAGGCGCCGTTTTAGGCGCGAAAAACGGGCGCCCAGCTCGGAGGGGCACCCGTTTTTTATCGTGTGGAAACTTGGGCCCATTATGTCTAGATAGTAATAACTTCAATATTCAAATGTAGAAATAATTAAATAATGCTATTTGTCTCCCCCCCCCCCCCCATGATGGATTATACAGGTTCTTTGAACTCAGGTAAAGGGAAACATTCATAGTTGCCATTCTGTCCCTGATGAGACCATAATTTTACGTATTTTCTTTCAGCCAGCTTTCCTTCAAAGATCTCACCTTCCATATTCATCCCAGATGGGAAAGAATAACCATATTGTGATGGATCTTGCTCTTATGAAATTGAAGCTAGGCTCAAGTATTGTGACTTTTAAATGGAGCTCTGGTAAGCTACTTCTGAAAGGATTTTCTGTGTCTGTACTTTAGGGCCTGGTTTAAGTGACTACATGAACATTCATGTTTCTGCATGACCCCGGAGAGGAGTCATCATATATTAATTGCTGGTCACATACAGGAGGCTTTTAATACAGTGCTTGTGCAACTGGGCAGACTGAAGAAGAAGAAGATAAAGCCGTTATCTTTAATGGCCCATCCATAAAGAGACGAAGACAGTTTTTGTCTCAAAATTACTGTTGCTGACATGAAAAGCTTTTTAAAAAAAATAAAGATCTTGCAATAGCTGCTCATTCTTATTTCACTCAGTTTAGCCATTTATTTTCCACATTACAGCAGTGAGAAAACGGCAAAAGTTGACCTGCCACATATAAAACGCCAAAAAGAACTCAGTCTGAAAAAGAACTCTAAGACTCCAAAATACTGTTATTTTCAGGTGAGGAAATATTAGTATTCAAGTTAAATACTGTTCTACTGTATTCATTTTATTTCCATGCATGTTGCTCTCTTACAATAAATTTGACTGGTGTTACACCCTGAACTATAAAGTTTTCTGTTTAACAAAGAGAGCAAATGCTTAAGCTGCGTCACCCATGTAGAACAGTGGTTCCAAGTAACTCAGTACAAGAGTCATTGTTAATCTTGTGGCATGCTAACCCATTAACTGCATGAATGTTAGAAGATCTGGATCACAAGAGGCGCAAGTCAGCCTAAGGAAGCTGCTTTCTGCTGTGACCACGAATAAAAATAGATTGGGAGGGAGCCTGAACTGTCACACAACCCTACTTTACAATAGTAAAAGTATGACAAGCTAGGCTTTCATTAGTAAGTGCAAATTACAACTGGGAATTTAAAACTGTATACTTATATATCGCTGGAACTCAACCAAGGACAAGGTGATATGCTTCAGTAAGAGCATACCTCTTGACCTCTAGATTACTTCCCCTCCTACCCCCCACTTCCAACCATGCAGCTCCAGTTGCCAAGAAGTCTGTTTGCAGGAGCTTTGTATGTGTGACCTAATTGTCCCTTGTGAAGGGGCAGCTTGTCTCTGTTGGCTGCTTTCCTATGGAGTGCAGTTGAAATTGGGAGTCAGTGAATGGGGCATTGAATGCTATACATTCCTGTTTCAATGTGCTGGGCCTCTACACTGCCATTTCAACTTCTCTTTGATCCTCTAGACAAAATCAGTTAATTAGATAATAAATACGGAAATAATCAGTAAGCTTACCTCATCAACTACAACAAGGCCCACACTATTAATTCTTTCTGTTTCTATCAGGGAATTCACCAAACTATGGGCCTTCTCAATGGTGGCAATATACAGGGAATTCTTCTGTCTACGCTTGATTGGAGGGAACTTGCCTTTGCTGCCAGCATATTCTTCCACCAAGAAATTTAATTCTATTCCAAAAGGTGAAAGACCTCGCACCTAAAGGAAGCAGAAAAAGAGTTTTGCAAATTATTGCTTCAAAGTTAACAGGTTATTAAATACAAAATTCCTTTCCCCAATTCTCTCTCATCCATGTTACTCTACTTAAGTTTAATAGTCTATGTACATGTCCAAGAAGGTTAGCAATGTTAGTTCATAGTCAACCTCTCGGGTGTGCCTGAATTGCTTGGGGGACGTCAGTGTGTTGATGTCTGTCCAGACTGGAACTTGAACTCGTCTCTTGCTTTGTAGATCAACACAAAAGCGATGCTGGTGTGCCCCCACCCCCAGCCCCCAATAATTTTTGGGTGACTGTATCACTCCTGCAGTATGTGGAGTACACAAAATATGAAGAAGAATTTTTGTATAAACTTGTTTTTGCATACCAACTATGATATTCTCTCAAATATGGTCAGACTACAGATTACACATTGACTTACTCTGATGTTGTGTTACTATATTTGCATTATTAAGATGGGGTTTTGGATATGATTTACATACAATTCAGGATAAGGTCAGCAACCTAACTCCTGACAGTGCTAAAACCAAGAGATGTGAGATCACCTCTGGAGCTTCTCAAAGTACAGTATAATGACAGCTTAGTGCAAAGCCCTGGATCATCTGGGAGATTCTTAAACTCTCCCCTAACATTAAAATTTAACCGTCTGGGCTCTGTACATGCATGCAGAGTGCAACACAAAACTTGCAGCATAACTCAGATCAGCAACCTCATCTCGCGTCCACCAGCTCTGCATTACACTCGGAGCGGGCCGGGGAGCAGAGGGAGCAGCGTGGCGGCATACCACTCCAGGGAGCAGCAAGTGCTGGAGCAGGAGAGCGATGGCAGCGAAGAGGGCGACTGGATTGGACGTCACCAAGATCCAGGTCGATGATCGGAGCATGGGCAGGTACAGCAGGAGTGGCGAGTGATCGTGAAGCGACGTGAGTTCGGGGCCCAGAAGAGGCAAGGGCCCAGGGCAGCATGGGCCAGCCCACAATGCGATATGTGTGCACACTAGGTCTGTGCAGCAGAGCTGGTCTCCAGTCATCTTGATAAATCCTTGCCATTGGACCAAGACCTAGCTCTGTCAAGCCCGTGTTGTGGCTGGTGTGCACCGGCCACCCCACGTTAAAAAAATCCCTGCACAGTCATCTTCCGCCCTTCAAGATTTAGTTCGTGATCTGGAATATCAGGTCCTTCATTAAAACACCTGTGAACTTTTTGGCGTGGAAGCAAGTCGATTCGAGGGACTGCCTATGATAATGACACTCTGCATATATCAGTCTGAGACTGATATCTTAAAAGACATCCAAAATGGAGTGGGTATGTTAACCCAAAGGCACTCGCATTGCCTGAGGGACAAATAAATTTACCAATGCATTATTCATAATTACACAAGAACAAATGGATTCTAAATCTATTGACCAATGATCACTTTTGTACAATTTTGTACAAATTTTTACTGATTTAAATCAAAATATATTTCTCACGTAAGATTTGTAATAATAAAATGTACTTTGGCAACAACCACTGGCCAAGGTGTTTTAAGAACCTAGGGTCCAAGTTTCCCCAGGAGTTGCTCCGTTTTTTTGGAGCAACTATATATTTTTTTAAAATCGTAATTCTCCCTATTTAATTTGCTCCAGTGTATGTGAGTTAGTTAGGTTTTTTTTTAAAGTTTAGTTTTTTTTTCAAAAGGGGGCGTTATCAGCCACTTTTGCCTGTTTTGGCCATTTAAGCAACTTTAGCCAGCTAAAAGTTACTCCAAACTAATTTAGGCCAGCGTATGTGGTCACTTGTGTCCGCTCAGAAAAACCTTGCGGTGAATTAAGAAATCAGCGCAGGTAGTCAGAGATGGGGGGCAAGGGAAATGAGAGGATTTTGCAAAGCACTAAACACCTTCACAACAACATTAAAGAAGCATAAAAACTATCAATAATAAATGAAAAATAAATCAATTGCTAAAAAATAAAAAGTCCCACCTCGCCAACTGCACACGCACCGGCAAGCCCTTCGGCCAGGGCTAGAGACGGGAGGCTCGCAACAAGCAGCAGTAGAGCCCTCCGGGGCATGTCAATGGAACTATTTGAAAGGTGCAAACATTGGACTCGAGCTGCACCTACCCCCGGGCTCTTCCAGCTCCTGCTCCTCGGAGCTCCTGCTCCCCCGGGCTCTTCCAGCTCCTGCTCCTACTCCACTGGGCTCCTCCAGCTCCTGCTCCCCCGGGCTCCTCCAGCTCCTGCTCCCCCAGTAAGCTTCCCTCGGCACATACCGCACACAAACTGGAGTCTAAGTGAGCGCGGAAAGGCAGCGGCCGGCCTGTGCGGCAGGTCACTCGGCCCGGGTTAGGGGTGGCGAACATCGGGTCGTCCCTTCGGCCAGGGATAACGGCGAGCATTGGGACGCGCTGGGAGGGCGAGGAGCTACTGCACATGAGTGCAGACTCCACTGCGCATGCGCACAGCTGCCGGCACTGTTTTCGGCGCAGGGCTGTAGCTCCGCCCCCCCCCCCCCCCACTGTGATTGCCATGTCAGACCCTAGGACGGTCCACGAAGCGTGGAGAATCAGCAGCTACATTTTCGGCGGCGTTTTTGGAGTAGAAAGTCGGCGCACCACGGGTAAGTGCGCTGGAAAAAGGGGTTGGGGAAACTTGGGGCCCTAGTACCCACCGGTTGACACTTGCAATAGAATATGCTTTTAGAACGCTATAAATACAGAACTTGTGGCATGATTGACTAAGACAGTTGTTATTCATGCACCAAGTCACTAACTGAATAGATTTCTTAATGACTAATCCTATATAATTCCTCTGTTACTTCAGGGTGCAGCACTAACGAAACAAAAAATGCATTGTAAGTTAGTTAACAGTTTCCCTCACCTTTTCCTGGACAATAGCCACATATGGCAGAACAAATAGTACATCTTTCTTCCTACATAGTAGTTCCTGCATGATCAAAATTTCAGCAACCAGTGTCTTCCCACCACTTGTTGGCAGTGAATAAATCAGATTTTTTCTTTCCTGCACAGATTCTAATGTCAAGCAAGTATGTTGCCACTCTGCAAGTTTAACAAAAGATCATTAGATTTTTCACCAAAAATCATTTCAATATTTCATGAATAAAAATATTTAATGCAGTGTTAAGATCAAGTTAGCATTAAGGCTAAAGGGCAGTTTTATTTTATAAGTCTTGCCGCTGCATAAATTTGTCACTATAAAGGTTGGCTTTCATTGCATATTCTGTAAAACAAAAATTAGCCAGAAAATGCAAAAGAACTTGTGAAAACATTCTATCGTACTGTTGTTAATGAAAGCAAGATGTTGAGGAAAAAAAATAAATCATGAAATATTCTAAAACAGATAATATGTGGCTATAACAGTTAAATGCTTGATTAAAGTTAGTATCACATTTTCAAACTGAATACAAATAAATAGAAACACAAAGCATCTTCCTAAAACTTTCTCACTTTACTCCATGTAGACAATATTCACTTTCTTGCATGATAAAAGCATAATTAAGCAATTCATAAACAAAACCTGATCACATTTTTATTACAAATATTCACAATTTTCCCTGAAGCAAATTCTAGTTCTTGTTACTATGCTCCCATCCCTTCCCGAAGGCATCGACTCGGAGCTAGGTTTTGTGGGTTGCTCTCCACTACCTTGGCCAATTGGCCTTTGTCCATATGTGATCCTATTTGACTGTGGAAACAAAGCAGGCAATCCCAATTCTATCATCCCTACACATGCACATGTCCCAGAGGTGTTGGTGGATAGCAATTAGAAGGAAGGGAGACAGCTCAATTTTCCCATCTCTAACCTTAGGGCACTGAGGCCAATTGCTGGGATGAGCTAACTTGCAGAGATTGGCTTCGAACCCAAGACTTTCCAGCTATGTATTGTTCAATTGCTCACTCAGTAAACTCGTTGAGCCAACCAAAGAGCTGAAGGTTAATATTTTAAACAAGCATTTCTGAAATGGACGCAACTCGTGACAACGAACGGAAGCATTTAAATATATTTTACAAATGAATATTGTGACAATAACAATGAAAGCAGTGGGCGTGATATTAATACAATGTCTCACCTGTAGAAATGCTGTACCTTTACTGGGGGTGAGCACGTGGAGAGAGGATAGGTCAAACAGCTGTAACAATGACAATATTGTGCTAGTCTGTGATGATATAATTGCAGCTACTTTATGTATGTTTGTACAACATAACCGACCCTCCATACACAACATATAGAGAAGTGTGAAGCGATTCATATAGAATGTCAGCTGTGGCTCAGTGGGTAACTCTCTCGCCTCTGAGTCAGAAGATTGTGGCTTCAAGTCCCGCTCCAGAGATTTGAGCATAAAAATCTACGCTGACGCTCCAGTGCAGTGCTGAGGGAGTGCTGCATTGTCGGAGATGCGGTCTTTTGGATGAGACATTAAAATGAGGCCCCGTCTGTTCTCTCAGGTGGACGTAAAAGAGCCCATGACACCTTTTGAAGAGCAGGGGAGTTAACCTCAGTGTCCTATCCGATATTTATCCCTCAACCAACATCACTAAAACAGATTATCTGGTCATTATTGCATTGCTGTTTGTGGGAGCTTGCTGTGCGCAAATTGGCTGTCGTGTTTCCTACATTACAACAGTGACTACACTTCAAAAAGTACTTCACTGGCTGTAAAGCACTTTCGGGATGCCCAGTGGTTGTGAACGGCGCTATATAAATGCAAGTCTTTCTTTTCTCTCTTTCATTTTCAGAGGAAGAATGAGATGGGATAATATAAACTAACTGGTACAATTTTAAAGGGGTACAGGAAGAGAGTCCTGGGCATCCACATACACAAATCTTTGAGATAGCAGGACAAGTTGTTACAGCTGTTAAAAAGCATATGGCAGAGAGTACAAAAGCTAAGAAGTTATGCTAAACCTTTATAAATCACTGGTTAGGTCTCAGCTGGAGTGTTGTGTCACCACACTTTAGGAAGAACGTCAAGGCCTTGGAGAGGGTGCAGAGGAGATTTACTAGAATGATAGCAAGGATGAGGGACTTCAGTTATGTGGAGAGACTGGAGAAGTTGGGATTGTTCTCCTTAGAGCAGAGATGGTTATGGGGAGATTTAATACAGGTGTTCAAAATGATGAGGGGTTAGAAACATAGAAATTTACAGTGCAGAAGGAGGCCATTTCGGCCCATCGTGTCCACGCCGGCCGACAAAGAGCCGCAAGGTCCATGGTCAGCAGCCCTAAAGGTTACATCTAAACCTATGAACAATGACGGAAAGGCAAAGAACACTCAGCCCAACCAATCCGCCTTACACAACTGCGACACCCCTTATACTGAATCATTCTACACTCCACCCCAATCGGAGCCATGTGATCTCCTGGGGGAGGCAAAAACCAGATAAAAACCCAGGCCAATTTAGGGAGAAAAAAATCTGGGAAAATTCCTCTCCAACCCATCCAGGCGATCGAAACTAGTCCAGGAGATCACCCTGGCCATATTCTATTCCCTGCAGTACTTACCATTATATCTGATAAGAGTAAATAAGGAGAAATGGAGGGGGGTCAGTAACCAAGACAGATTTAAGACAGAACCACAGGGAAGATGGGGAGAATTTTGTTTATGCAGCGAGTTATGATGATTTGGAATGCACTGCCTAAAAAGGGTGGTGGAAGCAGATTCAATAGTAACTTTCAATGGGGAATTGGATATATACTTGAAGTCAAAAAGAACTTGCAGAAATGGGGAAAGAGAACTAAATGGACAGCTCTTTCAAAGAGCTAGATCCGGCCTGATGGGCTGATTGGCCACCTTCTGTACTGGAAGATTCTAACACTCAAATGGAAGAATGACTATATCATCACTTTTCCTCATGACCTCAATCAACATACTATAGCTCCACAGCTGAAACAGACCATCTTAAAACTGCACCTAGTCTATACTATTTGTAGAGATTTTTGAGCAAAAGTTATAAGAAAATAAAACAAGTTGAGATTCATGCTATGGGAGCACTGTCCATGTGCTAGTATTAGATGTCTACAGCATCTTTATTTTGAGAGACTGTGATCCACCAATCTCCGCTTTCCTCTTGGTGTTGCACTAAAGGAAGGATGTACTTGCCATAGAGGGAGTTAAACGAAGGTTCACCAGACTGATTCCTGGGATGGAGGGGTTGTCCTATGAGGAGAGATTGAGTAGACTAGGCCTATATTCTCCAGAGTTTAGAAGAATGAGAGGTGATCTTATTGAACCATACAAAATTCTTACAGGGCTTGACAGGGTAGATGCAGGGAGGATGTTTCCTCCAGCTGGGGAGTCTAGAACCAGGGGTCACAGTCTCAGAATAAGGGGTTGGTTATTTAAGACTGAGATGAGGAGAAATTTCTTCACTCAGAGGGTGGTGAATCTTTGTAATTCTTTACCCCAGAGGGCTGTGGAAGCTCAGTATATTCAAGGCAGGGATCGATAAGATTTTTAGATATTAAGAGAATCAAGGGATATGGGGATAGTGTAGGCAAGTGGAGTTAAGGTAGCAGATCAGCCATGATCTTATTGAATGGCAGAGCAGGCTCGAGGGGCCGATTGGCCTACTCCTGCTCCTATTTCTTATGTTCTTATGTAATGCATCATTCTAGTCTTCAATATCATTTGTAAATCCCGCAAGTGCACAAAAAATAAACCAGCTGGAGGAAATTATTGCTACCAAAGTTAAAACTAATTACTTATTGATAAAATATAGATGATGTATCTAAAATCTCTGCCAACATTTAATGAGCTGGTGCCAAAGATTTGCAAAAGCTACCATTGGAGGATCCAAGCCTGGGTAAAAATTGATCAAATATTCCCCAACTACTACAGTACAGACAGACTTCAATGACAGGCAACATTAAGGACACACCATTATCTTGTTTTGATTCCAATTTTGTTACTACTGGCTAATCTCTCGCTCTCCAACATACAGCACAAGATTGTCATCGAAGCTTATTAGCACGTTCCTTTCCCATTCTGCCCAGTTTGGCTGCAAACACTTCCCATAAGTACAACCTTGCATTCAATATCCCAACTAGAACCCCTTCATTCATGCAAGTTCTAAATCACCACTTGTGCATTACGCATTTTCCTTTCCATCACACTATATTGAAACAGATTTCAAACTTCTTTCCGCATTATGTTTACCATAAAGTTCTTTGATGCCTTTGAGCTGGAAAATCAGGTCCTTAACTTTGCTTGGAAGTCCATAAAAAGGCCCCATATCAATGCCTGAAGTAGCTTCAATAGTTTTCATTGCGACGTTTATTTCCTCAGAAAGAACAATCGCCTTCAGCTGGTTACTCCTTAAGGTCTGTGGTGTTGGCGCTTTAGCATTTCCAGCCATTGCACTTTTCATCTGATCTTTAAGGCTCATCTGCTTACTTGTCCCAGAATTTGTAGTCCTTGATTGGTTTTGTCTATTATTAGAGTTTAGCGCTTTTTTATCCAAACCTGAAGTACTATCAGGGTGGTTACCGACGCAGCAGTTCAACCGCCAACTGGTTTCCGGTTCTAACACATTGCTTTCTTGTTTTATTAGTGGCGAGTTAAATTCTTCCATTAGAGCAAGTTGTGAGCTTGGTAATTCATCTGGTTCGTCCATGCCTCCAGTATGCATCACAGGCAAAGTTTTGATATAAATCTGTTCAGTTGCTGCATTACTCTTATTCCGACGCAAGTCTTTATCTGCTTCGCCGCCAGGGTCTGCATCTTCTGTAGGATGTTTGTGCATTTTGTTCTCATCATTTTGTAAACAGTTAAGCAAGTCAGGTTTCTGAAATGTTGTTGGACATTCCACAGCGCCTTTCCAGTCTCCTGTTTCATTTCCCAGTGGGCTTGAAGTACCAACGGGATGTCTTTCTGCATCTTCAAGCTGCGCCAAAAGGCCGCTGTCATCGGCAAAGCTATCGTAGTCCCCAAAGAGGTCCTCCTGGCTGTCACAGTCACCCTGAAATAACACAGTAGCCCATAAAAAGTTCTCAATTAAAGTGGTGCACAAAGTCATTTTATTTTCATCAGATAATACAAAAAACAACAAAAGCACAAGGAGGAAAGCTAGAGGTTGAAAAACTTTGGCAATAATTATTCATTCAAAAGCAAAATACTGCCGATGCTGGACATCAGAACTAAAAACAGAAAATGCTGGAAATACTCAGCAGGTCAGGCAGCATCTGTGGAGAGAGAAACAAGAGTTAATGTTTCAGGTCGATGACCTTTCATCAGAACTGGAAACAGTTAGAGATGCAACAGGTTTTAAGCAATTTCAAAGGGAGGGAAAGGGGGAGGGGAGGAAAGAAGAAAAGAGGTTTGTGATGGGGTGGAAGGCAGGAGAGATTAAATGACAAAAGGGAGAAGGTAATGGGACAAGTAAAGAAACAAAAGATGGCTCTGGATGAATAAATAATTCATTTACATCCAAAATTTGGTGTACAAGTCAGACCTTTATGGATATTTGCATCTCTACTAAATATGAGGAAAGGACATACACCAAACTTTATGCTCAGTGTTGCTATTTGGCTGAGAAAATATTACTTAAAACTGATCAATGAATACATTCAGAAAAGAACACAAATAAAAGTGCACTGCTTAATCAGATTGTTCACACCATCCTGTACTTCTGTCAAATACAATAAACTTAAGATCACAAATCGCATGTGGCAGGAAACTTAGTCTGGTGTTGTGCGTTCTCCCCAATTACATTTTACTTTTCAAAGATAATCTATATGGTGATGCTGCATTTTTAAACGTATATCTTCAAATATATTAATTTGCAATTATATATTGGTACACCATATATAACTTATGTTCAATTTGACTAAGTGCATGCAAAAAAATAAACACATATATAGATTAATAAATATAAAACAGTGAGTAGTCTCAATGATAAAGCTATTGCATCAGCTGCAAACAGAATGTAATGTGAACAATTCATTACAAAAGGGCCGAATTTAACATTACATGTTAATGCAACACACAGGGATCTCAATTAGTAGCCTCTGATTAAAATCATGATACCATCATAAAATCATAAAGTGACCAAGTGAACCAACGCAACCTTCGTACCACCACCCCGCGACAATTTGAAAGATTTCAGCCCTCAACCCCATCCCAAGCAGATATATTGATATCCCCATTCAAATGAGCAAGATTTTAGTCCCTCCCCCAATTAACAAGATGTCAACTCCTTCCCCTCACCCCACTAGCCTCAATTCCTCCCCAACAAGGCTACTCCTATCCCTGCAGATCTGAATTCCCCTTCCTCAGCACTCCTTCTCCTTCCCCCCTCTCTTCCCTGTCCCCAGCTCCCTCAGTCTTATCTCTCACCTCCCACTGTCTGCTCTCCTTCCTCTAGCCTTCTCTCCTCTCCCTCATAGTAGCTTTGCCATCCTCCCATCTTCCTCTCCCCAATCCTCCACATTGGTTCCGTTATTTCCTCCCTGTAATCTTCTTGCCCTGAAACATTCAAATCGATCTTAACTACCTGTACCACAAGAAATCAAGTAGTATCTAAAAGTACAGTAAAAAATCTTATGTCTACATGAACTTCCCATCAATTTTTTCCATTATAGGTTCCTATGCCCACATTTATAATGGAAACTGCTGTAATTATACTTCCCTGTCAGTGGAGCCACTGCAGCACCACCACTGGTGGGAGGTATAATCATAGTGTGACAAGTTTACATAGGCAGTTTCCATTAAACATGTAACAAGAGAAATGTAATAATGGAAATATAAAAATTGAATGAATCTTTAAAACGGGAATTGAATTACATCTGCGTGCCCTGATCCAATCATCTTCACCTTCTAACCTCACTTCAACTGGCAGTGGAGACTACATTTGGTCTCAACTCCCTGGGTGTAATTTTGACTTTGTGTGATAGAGTAAAATAGGTGATCGTGAATCGGCAGCCCATTTTATGCAAACCAAGCTGCCGATTTGCTATCACTCGTTTTACGTTATCATGCAAAGCCAAAATTACACTCCCAAGTGGAACACCATGGGAATTCAACTAGATTATATATAATACAAAATATTAAAATTGTAAATTGGTTTCAAAATTAACTGTTACTAGTCTGAGATTAGCGTAATTAGAAAATGGGTTGAAGTTGTTTCTCTTTTATCCAAGTATTGAATGTTTATTGTATCCTATACAGCCCTTTACATATCTCATATATATCTGTACCTCAGTTGTGTACCTCTACTTAACTCATTCTCTGTTATGTATCTGTTTTGTCCCTTCTACCCAAGTATCTTCTGTATTTACATGCTGTTCATCCCTTTACAAGCCTCCTGTGCAAGTCCACATATCTCAGTATATTCTGGTAAATCTTCATATCACTGTGTGCTGTAGTACCTGCTCCATGTAATCCTGGTTCAGTGATGCTGCAGGATGCACCTCCTCCTCTACCTTTTTCTTGCTGGGCGGTGGAGTCTTCACATTGATTTTCCTTTCCCTAACTCGTTTCCGGATGGAAATCCATTGATTAGTATCCTGGCTCTCGTTGGCCTGGGCCAAATCCATGTTAAGACACACTCAGTGTCACACCAGTTCTGTCTTGTTTCTTGGTGAACCAACGAACTTGGTTAAAGCGCATTTCCATTCCACAGCATCTCCCCAGGAAATCACAATCAGACTGGAATATTTTCACTTGCATTTGAACTGCCACAATTACACGCCCAGCACTCACATTAGAGCTGTTACTATCACATCCCAACGTGCACACATCACGCAAAAGAAAACCAAATCATAACCCTCATGTTGACAATCAGACCACAACTCGAAACACACTCCTGATGTTCACACTCACAATGTCCACACTCCTGGTGTCCACACTCACAATGTCCACACTCACAGAAGGTACATCACATTCACAATGTCCACACTCCTGATGTTCACATTCACAATGTCCACACTCCTGGTGTTCACACTCACAGAGGGGCCATCACATTCACAATGTCCACACTCCTAGTGTCCACACTCACAATGTCCACACTCCTGGTGTCCACACTCACAATGTCCACACTCACAGAAGGTACATCACATTCACAATGTCCACACTCCTAGTGTTCACACTCACAATGTCCACACTCCTAGTGTTCACACTCACAGCAGAAGGACCAAATATTCGGTGTTTACACTCGAATTGTCACAATCACACCCGTAAATATCGCGCCACCGTGCCGACAGTTTAAATTCAAACGGCCGCAGGCTGATTGGTAGCTGACGCTTTGTCTCAGCTTTGCTGCGGTCCCTCCCCGGGACGGACCACCCTCTTGCTGCCACTTCACAAATCGCACGGCGCTGACAAGCCGGCCTCCAGCGCCCCGCTCTGCCCTGTTGGCCAACAACAAGCTGCGCAGCATCAGAAGCCGAATGGCTCTCTGGTTGGTTGGGGGCGGGGGGGGGGGGAGCGCTCCTGCGCACGCGCTTCTGGTTAGTTTATGAAGAAATCATTCGGAATCAGCGCGTGCGCGCGCGGGCGGATTGGCGGCTCTTGATGTTGCGCGCGTGCGCGAATTAGCGGCTCTAGGTGCTGCGCGTGCGCGAATTGGCGGGTCTTAGTGCTGCGCATGCGCAGATTGGTGGGTCTTGGTGCTGCGCGCGCGCGGACTGGCGGGTCTTGGTGCTGCGCGCGCGCGGATTGGCGGGTCTTGGTGCTGCGCGCGCGCGGATTGGCGGGTCTTGGTGCTGCGCGCGCGCGGATTGGCGGGTCTTGGTGCTGCGCGTGCACGTGCTACTTCCGGCGGGATGCTGCGGGTCGTGAGGACTTGGCGCCCAGGTAACAGGCCCAGCGGGCGATATAAACTCTTACGACACTTTAAAGGGGACCGGGAAGGCGGAGGCACCTCATTGTTTGCAGAAGTGATTGTTTGTATAACACACTGGTTAGGCCACAGTTAGCAGCACTGTAAGCCTTTACAAAAACCCCCCACTGATTAGGCTCCAGCTGGAGGATTGTGTCCGATACTGGGCACCAGCTTTCCCCTCCCCTTTTATAGGGGGCGCTTGTAAAATATGGAATTTTAATGCCCCCCAAAAAAACACAGAAAAACCCCAAACCCCAAAAACAAAAAAAAGAGGGTTGTTATTAGTGTCTGGAGTGTCCCCCAGATTGGGGGGCACTCGATCTAATGTTATTTTGTACTCCCCAAAAAGAGTTGTGGAGCTGTTGGTTTAGTGTCCCCCTCCCCTTTTATAGGGGGCGCTTGTAAAATATATGGGCACCAGCCTTTAGGAAGGAGGTCAAGACCTTGCAGAGGGTGCACAGGAGATTTACTAGAATGGTACCAGGGTTGAGGGACATCAGTTATCTAGAGAATCTGGGGTTGTTCTCCTTGGAGCAGAGAAGGGAATACACAATAAATGGTGGGATACTGAGAATTGTAGAGGGACCTTAGAGTGCATGTTCACAGATCCCTGTGAAAGAAGAAAGACTTGCATTTATATAGTGCCTTTCACTGTTGATTTCTGGATTCTTTTACCTCAATCTGGTTCAGCAAAATTACTGAAACGAATACCGTTTGTGCTTTAAACAAAGCAAGCTTTTATTTAAAAAGCAAATCCCGATCGGGGACTTTATCAGACAGAAGGAATGCAAGTCTGTTCGAACACACTCACTTCCTACGGACAAAGTGACGTTACATTGTAAAGGGACGATGGTTATACATTTTCGGCAAAAGATAACAAGATAGGGCCAGAGTGACATCCCAGCTCAGCCCATCTCTTTTGATCCCTCCTTCCCTTTGTCCACTCATAAGCCGACCCAAGCATGGTCCGATTTTAAACAAAGACCTTCTGTCAATGTTTCAGGTTAATAACATGATTTAATAAGATCTTGAGGTTTTTCTGCAAGCTGTGGGTTTTGTTTCAATATGTGTTAGTGTTGTAACATTTCGCAGTCTCGAGTCTGAGATGTCATGGCTATTCCTCCATGAATTGTTTGTTAGCTTATACTGTCCCTATACAATTCCCACGTACTCAACTTCAATGTCTCTATACATTTTTAAACATTCACATTCCCCCCTTTTATCATTCCATGATAACACTTAGGATTAGGATCGCATTCATCTGTTCACACTCTATTTCCTGAATCATATTGTTGTTAGTGTCGAGTAGTTCTTTAGTTCGTTGGATCATAACTCGGGAGCCCTTGACCACAAGAGGGTTTGCTAACCTTGCCATCATTACTTTACAACAAAGGTTAAGGCAACCAACAATTAGATAGGATCTCCAAGATCCATCTGATAGCCAATCAAACCAGCTAGATCCTTCTGCTGGTGTGGATAACTTCTTCACCTTCCTTCTTATGTGATCAGCGAGATTGGTTATGTTTTCTGAACTATCAGGAATGTAAGTGCAACATTCAGATCCTATCAGGGCACACGTTCCCCCTTTCTCAGCTAATAGGTAATTGAGGGCCATTCGGTTTTGTAATGCTACGGTCCTTATTGCTACCATTTCAGCTGTGATGCCCTCCAGAGCTTCAGCAGTATTGTATTGGCCCCCCTCCTCTCGTGATAGTTTGGCTCTGAATCCATCTGACAGTCTCAGTTAGGGTTAGTGGAACTCCCCCTTTGGAATGTATAGGGAATGTGAACACACCCAACATCTAGAAAAGTTCCCATTTTGCGCATAAACATAAGACATGTAGCTCTCGTCTCTGTCTCCCCTCCCATGCGCCGAAACTGTCATATATCAACACTATTATACAGACTGTGGCATACAGACAGTTTCATCTTATGGCTCAGGATTCAGATAAATAGTCCAATTATTTTGCTGATTAAAAGAGTTCAGTTTTCCCGTCTCTCTTCTCAGGTCACCGTCGGTGTAGCTGGCTGTCTATCACTACGGGTAAAAGTTCAAACTGGTCCACGTTCCAATTAGGATGCCAACGGCCTTGTTCAGCTATGGAGAAGAGGAAGTCTGGAACAGAAACAGGAGTTAGAATAACCAGTAAAATAGGTTAGTTAGAGGGTGGTGAGCTTGCAGTGGTGCAGGTAAACCCAGGCACTTTTCCCCTCAACCTTGGCTGCAGTGGGGGTAGTGAGTAACACCTGAAAAGGCCCCTCCCATTGTGACTCTAATCCCTTCCGAATCCATACTTCCCTGGTGCCACGAGGGACAATTCGGGTAAAACTGGGAGGTCGAGGTGAGCATCTTGAACCTGGTTGTGAGCTAGTCGCAGAGCCTGAGTCAGAGAAAGAACATAGGTGGTCATCAGTCGAGCTGAGATACCATATCTAGGAACAATTTCCCTCATTAACACCTTAACAACAGTTTGAACCTTATTGTCCAGGGTAGGGTAGGCTTCAATCCATCTGCTAAACACATCTACTATTACTAACACATATTTGTAACACTGAACTTTTTGCAACACAATGTAGTCCAACTGAAATGTCTCAAAGGGACCTTCGGGTAGGGGCGTTTTACCCCAATCACAGGGGACTCCCTTCCCTGGATTATGTTGCTGGCAAACCAGGCAACGACTACTGATGTTCTGGGTGAGCGCCTGGAGTCTAGGGTGCCACCAAGTAGCCAAAAGTGTCACTCGTGGTCCTTGCTCCACAATGAGTAGCAAAATGCATACATTCAATAACCCATAGAGCCAACTCGTCAGACATGCAAGTCTGTTCCGCGGGAGTGGTCAGAGTTTAGAAACATTGTCATAAGTACATCCATAATATTTCCACAACAGTTTATCTTTTTCAGGAGCGTCCTCCTGTGCTTTAATAACATCTTGGATGGTTGGCAATGGTTTTTCCGAGGCTAACTTATCCTTCGCAGGATTTTTAGTCTGACTCATAATTTTGGGCACTACCATCTGTTGGTCACGAGAGGCCTGTTTGGCCTCTTGGTCAGCACAACGATTCCCTATATCAACCAGAGAATTTCCGGTAGTGTGGGCGGTACATTTAACAACGGCAATGTGCTTGGGGAGCATGAGGGCTTGCAACAAATCAGATACTAGTTGCTTATGGGATATCTCATTCCCCTGTGAGGTTAGGAATCCCCTATTTTTCCATAATTGTCCGAAATCATGGGCCACCCCAAAGGCATACCTAGAGTCGGTATAGATATTGACTTTGAGGCCTTTAGCCAAGATACAGGCTTGGGTGAGGGCGAATAGTTCAGCTTGTTGGGCGGAATAGGCGGTCTCAAAGGCGGCAGATTCCACGGCCTGATTCTCCTGGTTTACTATAGCGTATCCAGAATTTCGTCTGCCTTCTGGGTCAATGGAAGAACTTCCGTCTACATACATAATACAGTCTGGATCTTCCATTGATACATCAACTAAATCCTCCCTGACTGATGTGGCCTCCTGAATTAAAGATAAACAATCATGACTGGGTTCTTCCTCATCTTGGGGTGGCTCGGTAAGAAAACAGGCCGGATTGATGGCAGTACAGTGCCGAAAGGTCAGCCTTGGATTGCCTGTGATTTCAGTGGGTTCTGTCGGATAGAGGGCCAGTCCACATTGCCCTGCACTGGGATCTCAATCGGATCAATGGGAGTATAACCCACTTGGGAGTGGTCCTCTGCCCACACATGAGGATCCACATAGTCAGGTATTTGCACATCCCGGTTGGTAGGGTCAGCCTCGTCTATAGCCTGGCGCACTATAACTTCCAAATCTTTAGCGTGGTGGGGCTCTTTTTTCAACCACGCTGCCCCTCGCTGCAGCAGGAACGCCTTCTTGCCTCTGTCCTCGAAGTCGACTGCCTTGATCCTTCTCTCTCGCGATTCTGCCACAACCGCTGGAAGGGTACCTATGAAATTGATCTTCTTCCCCAGGAGTCCTGCCACTGGAGCTGGGAAGGTATTTTTAGATCGTTCCAGTCGGATCATTGCCACGCAGTCGTGATGGATGGTCTGTGCCTCAGGTGCTGCACTGGTCTGTTCTCTGGTGCCTGGCCCAAGCAAAGGTGAGGTTTTGCTCTGCCTCTGAGCATGGGGGACATCGATTGCTGGAGTGAAGAGGTCTTCCCATTTCCACTGGGATCGTATGCTAGGGTCACGTGATAGGGTGCCTGCGGCAGGTCCAGAGACCACCACTGAGGGGTTCTAGTGGTATACTGCTGCTTAAGGGTTCCCTGTTTTACAATAATTCCATCATCTCCACACTCCAAATGCAACTGGAATTTGCAGAGGAGGTCTCTAGCCATCAAGTTACAGTCCAGATTGGTTGTGATAACAAATCAATGTTCCACCGATTCTTCCTGGTAACCCATTTTAACCGGTTCTGACACCGGGAATGTAGAGACTTGTCCCAGGAATCCTGAAAGTTCCTGTGTTTCAGTAGAGGCAGGGAGTTTAAGCTTTGATTGTACAGAAGACATGAAGGCTCCCGTATCTATCAAAAAGGGTTGCCACTCATTCAGAATTTTTAACAATATCATTGGTTCGTCGTCCGGGGAGGATCCCTGCACAATCAAGCTGCGTAGTCAATCGGGGGACAATTGACCAAAGGGGTTGTTCTGGGAGAAGTTAGTGTAAGATCCTCCTCTCCCCCCTTGCCCCCCTCCTCTTCCTCCTCTTCCTTTTCCATGCTGACGGTAGGGGCAATTTTTATTCCAATGTCCTTCCTGCCCACAATTAAAACAGTCAATTCCTCTTACCCAGTCCCGGCCTCTTCCCATACCATGCCGGGGACAATAGGGAGGTTTATTAGCAGGGCTCGGGCCGTTTGGTTGTTTAGTATAACCGTATCCTTGCTTATCCATCCAATCCTGTATGCAACACTGCGGTTCTATTGATCCTTCCTCCCGAGATGGCTCTTCCTTTCTAGTCACGTATTCAGTCTTGACCCGGGTTGGGGGCGCACCTCCCCCCTCCCCTTTCTTTTCCTGCCAATAATATCTAACTGCCCTTTCCATTTGTCCGGATAGCGTGAGCAATCGAATAGTTGTTCGAAGATCACATAGACATCTATAGTGGGGTGGTCTGCAGCTTGTTGTGCATCAGGGTTTGGCATTGGTCTGACAGGGAATTGGTGTCGGGATTTGGGGATCTTGGAAATCATTTCTAGGTCGGAGGACGTTTCGGAGCTGTCTGACTGCTTGACAGTTCTGCTTCTCGATTGGCGGGGGTGTTTGCTATGTCTTTCACAACTTGGACTGGTAGATTGACTAGAAGATTTACGGGACTGTCTGTGATATCGAAATATAGTTCTGCCCTTTCGAGTGTGAGATCTGGTCCTTTCGGCTATATTGCTTGTGAACTGGGGATCCGAATCGCTATCAGAGGATGAGGAGTCAGTTTGGGTTTGTTGCTTTGGTGGTATGGGGTTATTTTTAACTCCTCTTGCCGGAGTGTAAGGTGGAGGGTGTTGGGAAGAGGACTGGAGCAAGGGACCAGGGGGTGCGGGAGGCGCCGTTGGGCGCTGAGTCAGTGACCACTCATCAATTTCATCATCAGCCTCGGTTAACACAAAGCCAGCCATTTGACTACGTAGTCGGCCAATACCTTTCTCAGAAGTCCCAGAGGATCTCTTAGTAAGTTTCTCATGCACACATTCTTTTTTTTTTAAGACGCCTACAGTTTTAACATGTGTTCCCTCTGTCAATGAGAGTCCCAATTTAATAGCATTTATTTGCCAACTTGACAGAAGTGATGCATCTTTAAATTTTTGACAATTCCTGTGTTTTTTTTGCTACCTCTACGCTTCTAGTGCCACCTAGAGGCCACTGGTCATCTCCTAATAATTTGTTCAGGGCTCCTGATAATTTTCTAAAGTCTTCAGCTCTTTCAGGGAATTCCTCACATAACTTTTGTAGCGGACTATCCGCATCCGTTGTTTTATCCAACTGATTACCCATTTTCACGCTGCCCCTCGTATTACCGTGTCGTTACGCGTTCGTGTCGTCGTGCAATTTGAACAAACTTAAAATAAACACAGACTTTACTGAAACTAACACTGACTTTGAACAAACTCAAAATAAACAGACTTTACTAAATCTAACACTGATCAGTGTCGCCCCGCGGTTCGCGTCGCCGCGCGATTTAAAACACTTAAAATAAACAAAGACTCCCGCGTCGCCCCGCGGTTCACGTCGCCGCGCGATTTAAAACACTTAAAATAAACAAAGACTTACTGACACCAGCACTGACTTTGATATCACCCCGCGGTTCGCGTTGCCGCGCGTTCGCGTCGTCCCACGTTCACTCGGCCGCGCGCTCGTGCCGCCGCACGTCCCGCGCCACCACGCATTCCACGCTGCTGCGCGTCTGCGTCAGCCCTCCTTCACTCGGCTGCACGCTCGCGCCGCCGCACGTCTCGCGTCACTACGCGTTCCATGCTGCTGTGCGTCTGCGTCAGCCCTCCTTTACTCAGTCGCACGCTCGCGCCGCCGCACGTCTCGCGCCATTGCGCGTCCGCGTCGGCCCTACCTTTCGACTTGCTGCGTGATTTAAATTCAATCAGTGCCTAGACGGGCCAAGTGATATACGAGGTCGACGTCACACCTGACTTGAACACCTATCCTCTATTTAATTCCCCATAAGCCTTACTTAATTCCCTGTGAGCCTAATTTTCTAAATTTGATTTCTTATGAGCCTTATTTAATTTCTTTTAGTCTCCAAATTTCCCTATCCTTTCGCGTCACTGCGCAGTTTAAATCCAATCAGTCAATGAAAGCCCTAATTTAATGGAGTTTTTCTGCCAACTGGACAGGAGTGATTTTTTTTTTTAGACTGCAGTGGAATTTTTCTCATAATTTAAAATCTCAGAACATTTTTTTTTCAGCACCTATTTAGTACGTTACTTTTTTTTGTCTTTTCCATAACTAGAGAGAAGTTTGGCACGTAGGCTGTGGACTGCTTTTCGTTATCTCAATTGTTCCAGCCTCAAGGTCGTGTTATTTAATATAATATATTTTTTTTGAATCCTTTTGAATCCATCTCAGTTGTTTTGCTGTGCCTTCTCTGAATGTTTTCGTTCGACAAGTAAGTGAGCATGTTAAATCCTTTTTTTTAACCACCGGGACCATGTAATTTTTTTCTTTTTTTTTTACTCAACAAACCTATCCTTTGTGCATTTCCTGGCTCCGTAACTTATCATCCGAATATACGTAATTCAATAAGGTTCACACTCTTAAACTTCCCACATACAGGACAACACTACGAAGGGTTAAAAAAAACTTTCATTCTGTTTGAAAAAGTAGGTGGAGATAAAACAAACCACAACTCCCCGGCTTTTTTTTTTAAAACAGTAAAAATCCCAGAAGCATTTCTCATTTAAACAGACGTTCACAAGAGTCTCTTTTCTTTCCTATTAATTTTTGGATCCATGATTGATCATCTATCCCTATCTATCTCTAACTATAACCTATCTTTCCAAGTCGCAGCTTGGTTTGCGTCATCGCGCAATTTCCCTATCTCTATCCCTACTCTAAGTTTGAAAGGTATTCACCAGATTGTCCTGGATCTCGTTCAGACACTACCTGAGAATCAGCGAGTGGCTAAACTTTCCTCAGACTTTTGAAACCGGGGGAAACTGGAGCAGTATTGAAATCATACTCACTCCAGTGGCCACTTTCCCCTCGTCTCGTCCAAGGCTAGTCTGGCTCTTAATTCGCAAGTTTTCGGCAGTCGTCCGTTGAGATCCAACTTCTGACACCAAATGTAAATGTAGATTCTTTTCTCTCAATCTGGTTCAGTAAAATTACTGAGTCGAATACCTCTTGTGCTTTGAACAAAGCAGTCTTTATTTTACCGGCCGGCAAGACTTATCAGACAGAGGATATACATTCTCGGTCGACTTTAAACAAAGACCTGTCAATGTTTCAGGTTAATAACATGATTTAATAAGACCTTGAGGTTTTTCTGCAAGCTGTGGGTTTTGTTTCAATATGTGTTAGTGTTGTAACATTTCGCAGTCTCGAGTCTGAGATGTCATGGCTATTTCTCCATGAATTGTTTGTTAGCTTATACTGTCCCTATACAATTCCAACGTTCTCAACTTCAATGTCTCTATACATTTTTAAACATTCACATCACGACCACAGGACATCTCAAGGCGCTTTACAGCCAATTAAGTACTTTTTGGACTGTAGTCACTGTTGTAATGTGGGAAACGTGGCAGCCAATTTATGTACAAGCAAGCTCCCATAAACAGCAATGTGATAATGACCAGATAATCTGTTTTTGTTATGTTGATTGAGGGATAAATATTGGCCAAGGCACCGGGGATAACTCCCCTGCTCTTCTTCGAAATAGTGCCATGGGATCTTTTATGACCACTTGAGAGAGCAGACGGGGCCTCGGTTTAATGTCTCATCCGAAAGATGGATGCGATATGTTGGAAAAAACTTCAATTAAGAGAGTATACTATGAAGGTAGCAGGTCAGGAAGATCAGGTGGTTAAGAAGGCATATAAAATACTTTCCTTAATTAGCCGAGGCATAGAATATAAGAGCAGGGAGGTTATGCCACAACTGTATGCAACACTAGTCAGGCCACAGCTAGAGTACAGTACAGTTCTGGTCACCACACTACGGGGACGTTGTGATTGCACTAGAGAGGGTACAGCGGAGATTTACGAGGATGTTGCCAGGACTGGAGAATTTTAGCTATGAGCAAAGATTGGATAGAATGGAATTGTTTTCTTTAGAACAGAGGAGGTTGAGAGGAGACTTGATTGAGGTGTATAACATTGTGAGGGGCCGAGATAGAGTGGATAGGAAGGACCTATTTCCCTCAGCAGAGAGATCAATAACCAGGGGACATAGATCTAAAGTAATTGATAGGAGGGTTAGAGGGGAGTTGGGAACTTTTTTCCACCCAGAGGATGGTGGGAGTCTGGAATTCGCTGCCTGAAATGGTGGTAGAGGCAGAAACCCTCATCGCACTTAAAACGTACTTGGATGTGCACCTGAAGTGCCGTAACCTACAAGGCTATGGACCAAGAGTTTGAAAGTGGGATTAGGCTGGCACAGACACGATGGGTTGAATGGCCGCCTTCTGTGCTGTAAATTTCTATGATTCTGTAAAGTTATGGACAGATTAACAGAGGTGTTCAAAATCATAAAGGGTTTTTATAGAGTAACTAAGGAACTTCTGTTTCCACTGGCAGTAGAATCGGTAACCAGAGGGCACAGATTTAAGGTAATTGGCAAAAAGAATCAGAGGCAGGATGTGTTTTTTTTAAGGAGCATGTTGTTGTGATCTGGAATGCACTGCCTGAAAGGCTGGTGGAAGCAGATCCAACAGTAGCTTTCAGAAGGGAATTGGATAAATACTTGAAAAGGAGAAATTTGCAGGGCTACATTAAGGATATTGAAGCCACATAGAGCATGCAGTGGAGAGTCACCAGGTTGGTGTCAGGGATGGGAAACTAGGAGACACTAGGACTGTTTCCACTGGAGCAGATTTAATTGAAGGTTTTAAAATCATTAAGGATTTTGATAGATGAGTTGGACTTCTGGTTGTTAAGTCAGTGATGGGGGCGCATCAATTTGAAATGATCACCGCGAGTGAGGAGAGCGTTTAGGAGACCTTTCATTACACAGAGAGTTGTTGGAACATGGAATGTTTTGCCGCAGAGATTAATTGAGGAAGTGACCATTGCATCTTTTAATTGTAACATTGGATAACAAATTTGAAGCAGAAAGAGATGCAGGGTATGGGGAGAGAGTAGGGCAGCGGGTTTAGTTTGGAATTGATGCAGGGCTGTGGGGAAAGTGGGATTAGCTTTGGATTGCTCCAGAAAAGAGCCAATGCAGATATGTTGGGCTGAATGGCCTTCATCTGTACTATAAACTTCTAAAATAAACAAAATGGAAAATCCTGGACAGCCAGTCAGTCATTCAGGATCCGTGAAGAGAACAGATAAGTTAATGGGCCTGAAATCTCGGTTCTGGTCTTCCCGCGGACGTTCGCCTGTAAATAAGAAAAAAGAACCGCATCTACCCGTTGTTCCTCCGCACTCCAGCGATCCCGGTCTGAGGCCTTCTCTTCCCGTACTTTGCACGTCTTCGAGATGCGAAGGGAGAAGCTGGAGTCACGTAGCACTGGACAGCCAATGAAGGTACAGTATTCTCATTCATAATAATGGGAACTCCCTAAGTAGGAGTTCTCATCATTATGAATGAGAACCCCCCCCCCCCCCAAACACTTAATAAAAAATTAAAAACACCTCACATAGTTAACATTAATTTAAATTAAAGTTAATGTTACTGTTAGAGAAAAAAAAAATTTTTGGATTTTTTTTCTAAGTGTTTTAATTAGGGTTTAAAATAAACTTACCTTACTGGACAGGATTTTTAACATAAAACTGTGTTTTTAAACTTTATTATAATGTTTTTCACTCGTTTTGAAACTCTTATGCTGGTAAAAGTAGGCTATGCATCTGCTTTTACCTGGCACAAGAGTTTGTAGGACATTCGCTGGACAAGAGATGGGCAAATATCCTTCTCCCGAACATAAGAACATAAGAATTAGGAACAGTAGGCCATCTAGCCCCTCAAGCCTGCTCTGCCATTCAACAAGATCATGGCTGATCTTGCCGTGGACTCAGCTCCACTTACCCGCCCGCTCCCCATAACCCTTAATTCCTTTATTGGTTAAAAATCTATCTTTCTGTGATTTGAATACATTCAATGAGCTAGCCTCAACTGCTTCCTTGGGCAGAGAATTCCACAGATTCACAACCCTCTGGGAGAAGAAATTCCTTCTCAACTCGGTTTTAAATTGGCTCCTCCGTATTTTGAAGCTGTGCCCCCTAGTTCTAGTCTCCCCCACCAATGGAAACAATCTCTCTGCCTCTATCTTGTCTATCCCTTTCATGATTTTAAATGTTTCTATAAGATCACTCCCCATCTTTCTGAACTCCAAGGAGTAAAGACCCAGTCTACTCAATCTATCATCATAAGGTAACCCCCTCATTTCTCGAATCAGCCTAGTGAATCGTCTCTGTACCCCTTCCAAAGCTAGTATATCCTTCCTTAAGTAAGGTGACCAAAACTGCATGCAGTACTTCAGGTGCGGTTTCACCAATACCCTGTATAGTTGCAGCAGGACCTCCCTGCTTTTGTACTCCATCCCTCTCGCAATGAAGGCCAACATTCCATTCGCCTTCCGGATTACCTGCTGCACCTGCAAACTAACTTTTTGGGATTCATGCACAAGGATCCCCAGGTCCCTCTGCACCGCAGCATGTTGTAATTTCTCCCCATTCAAATAATATTCCCTTTTACTGTTTTTTTTTCCAAGGTGGATGACCTCATATTTTCCAACATTGTATTCCATCTGCCAAACCTTAGCCCATTCGCTTAACCTATCTAAATCTCTTTGCAGCCTCTCTGTGTCCTCTACACAACCCGCTTTCCCACTAATCTTTGTGTCATCTGCAAATTTTGTTACACTACACTCTGTCCCCTCTTCCAGGTCATCTATGTATATTGTAAACAGTTTGTGGTCCCAGCACCGATCCCTGTGGCACACCACTAACCACCGATTTCCAACCCGAAAAGGACCCATTTATCCCGATTCTCTGCTTTCTGTTAGCCAGCCAATTCTCTATCCATGCTAATACATTTCCTCTGACTCCGCGTATCTTTATCTTCTGCAATAACCTTTTGTGTGGCACCTTATCGAATGCCTTTTGTAAATCTAAATACACCACATCCATCGGTACACCTCTCTCCACCATGCTCATTATATCCTCAAAGAATTCCAGTAAATTAATTAAACATGATTTCCCCTTCATGAATCCATGTTGCGTCTGCTTGATTGCACTATTCCTATCTAGATGTCCCGCTATTTCTTCCTTAATGATAGCTTCAAGCATTTTCCCCACTACAGATGTTAAACTAACCGGCCTATAGTTACCTGCCTTTTGTCTGCCCCCTTTTTTTAAACAGAGGCGTTACATTAGCTGCTTTCCAATCCGCTGGTACCTCCCCAGAGTCCAGAGAATTTTGGTAGATTATAACGAATGCATCTGCTATAACTTCCGCCATCTCTTTTAATACCCTGGGATGCATTTCATCAGGACCAGGACTTGTCTACCTTGAGTCCCATTAGCCTGTCCAGCACTACCTCCCTAGTGACAGTGATTGTCTCAAAGTCCTCCCTTCCCACATTCCCGTGACCAGCAATTTTTGGCATGGTTTTTGTGTCTTCCGCTGTGAAGACCGAAGCAAAATAATTGTTTACGGTCTCAGCCATTTCCACATTTCCCATTATTAAATCCCCCTTCTCATCTTCTAAGGGACCAACATTTACTTTAGCCACTCTTTTCCGTTTTATTATCTGTTTTTATGTTTTGCGCAAGTTTACTTTCGTAATCTATCTTTCCTTTCTTTATTGCTTTCTTAGTCATTCTTTGCTGTTGTTTGAAATTTTCCCAATCTTCTAGTTTCCCACTAACCGTGGCCACCTTATACGCATTGGTTTTTAATTTGATACTCTCCTTTATTTCCTTGGTTATCCACGGCTGGTTATCCCTTCTCTTACCGCCCTTTTTCACTGGAATATATTTTTGTTGAGCACTGTGAAAGAGCTCCTTAAAAGTCCTCCACTGTTCCTCAATTGTGCCACAGTTTAGTCTGTGTTCCCAGTCTACTTTAGCCAACTCTGCCCTCATCCCACTGTAGTCCCCTTTGTTTAAGCATAGTACGCTCGTTTGAGACACTACTTCCTCACCCTCAATCTTTATTACAAATTCAACCATACTGTGATCACTCATTCCGAGAGGATCTTTTACTAGGAGATCGTTTATTATTCCTTGCTCATTACACAGGACCAGATCTAAGATAGCTTGCTCTTTTGTAGGTTCTGTAACATACTGTTCTAAGAAACAATCCCGTATGCATTCTATGAATTCCTCCTCAAGGCTACCCCGTGCGATTTGATTTGACCAATCGATATGTAGGTTAAAATCCCCCATGATTACTGCCGTTCCTTTTTCACATGCCTCCATTATTCCCTTGATTATTGTCCGCCCCACCGTGAAGTTATTATTTGGGGGCCTATAAACTATGCCCACCAGTAACTTTTTCCCCTTACTATCTCTAATCTCCACCCACAATGATTCAACATTTTGTTCATTGGAGCCAATATCATCTCTCACAACTGCCCTGATATCATCCTTTATTAACAGAGCTACCCCACCTCCTTTCACTTCTTGTCTATCCTTCCGAATTGTCAGATACTCCTGTATGTTTAATTCCCAGTCTTGGCCACCCTGCAACCACGTTTCTGTAATGACCACCAAATCATACCCATTTGTAATGATTTGTGCCGTCAACTCATTTACTTTGTTTTGAATGCTGCGTGCGTTTAGGTAGAGTGTTTTAATACTAGTTTTTAAACCATGATTTTTAGTTTTGACCCCTCCTGCAGCCCCTTTATATTCTTACATATTGTCCCTTCCTATCACCTTGTGGTTTACACTTACCCCAGTGCTACTCTGCTTTGTTGCCTCCTGCCTTTTGCATTCTTTCTTGGGGTCCTGTTCATCTGCACTCTCACCCACTCTAACTAGCTCAGAGCCCTCTCCTGGGTTCCGAATACTCCTCGTATTGCGGAGGATCTGTCGAGCTAAAACTTGACAGATCGCAAAAGCTAGTTTTCGGCGCATGCGCATTGCGCGCACAAA